>NW_005187408.1:227527-233654 GCF_000239375.1 Pundamilia nyererei
CGCACAAAAGCTCTTTTTTACCATTTTGTTTTTGCACAGGAGCACGCTGGAAATACTTCCTGACTCTGGATAATGGAGACAGTCATTTGACATGGCACTGCATGTTCAATAAGATTTCATTCCCCCCTCTACACTCTTTTTTACACCACTTGTGTGGATAATTGAATTAGACGTTTAAGACTATTATGATACTGCAATTAGAGATTATTTAATTCCCTTTTATCAAAGGGCACTTTAATTTAAGCAGCCGACTGTCATTGTGATCCAAACACAGAGGGAATGCCATTAGTGGGGCATGCATCTCTTAATCCATATTATTTTTAGTATCCACTAATTGCACTATAAATTGCATTTATGTCCCCTTTATATCTTGCGCGCTTCCACTTTTGATTGTAATGATGAAAAAGAGGCACCTTTAAAAAAAGCTGATACATGAAATAATTCTTGCCAGTTGATTGTAAAGCAGCAAGCCTTAAAGGAATAGTTTGTAGCTAAAGAATAAAATTGATGTTCCTCTCGTGGCTCTCTCTACAAGCAGAAAAGAAGTTTTCCTGGGCGAGAGGAATAGACCACTGAGGTTTATTTGTAATTTTTAGTTTGGTTTTCATTTAAATTTATATTTTGGAACATGATTGACCATTTTATTTTTCCAACATTCACATTCACATTTCCCTATCTCTGTGCAGTGTCATAATTATTATACAAGAGCTGCTTGCATTTGAGACTTCTACGTCATCATGGTAATTATTCCCTGAATAAATTGGACAATTGATCTTTAAGCAAAAATTGCATGAAAATGCCAGATATAGTAAAAATGATAGCAAATTAAAACTCATTTTTCTGGCAATTATTCCACAGTTCAGGCTTTGCAGGGTTAAATGAAAAAAGAACTTCAGCTCATAATGCACACACGAGTGCAAACACGAGCAAAACTTGCTACAATACCTGCCTTGTGTTTCCAATTCTGGGTGTTGGACCACTTGGCGGTTTTTTATCATACAAAGCTGACAACCTTTGTGCACTCTACCTTGCCTCCCAGGACAGGCCTGATCCACAGACAGTGCTGTATACGTGGCCTGGTCAGAGCTATGTTGGTTGCATGAAGAGAAGCTACACACCTGGAACTTGTTTCTCTTGTTAGAAGTAATTTTAAAAATCTTTCACAGACCTTATATCTTCATACACAGAAACACACAGTTTCTTTTTATTTTCTTCCTCCATTGTCTTCTAGCTTTTCTTTGCTTCTTACCCTCCTTCTCTCTCCCATTCCCGGCCCGACACACAGCTTCTCCCACAGTGGGTAATGTGAATGGACTGAGTCTCCTGGGTGTCGCGGCCCCCTCTCTAGCCTTGCAGGCAAATCTGCGGCAGCCGCTCAGACGGGAGCAGCACACACGAAGTCTACAGCAGTCTGCAGGGGCAAAGAACAGAACGATGTGAAAGGATGATGATGGGTTTCGTCTTGGACTTGGAGGATTGTATCGCCCGCTGCATGCCGAGCACAGCAGAGCAGGGAGCTGGCTGCCCGGCCAAGGCAGAGCGTTCTTGACAGTGCTTTGTTTTGAATCCACAAGGACTTGACATATGCCTCAAATCGTTTGCTCTCACCATGCTGCAGATCCACGCTCTGCTGTGATCGGAGACAGGACCCTGCTGTCTACTGCTGAGTGTGGGATGTGTGTGTCACTGCAAGTGTGTGCGAGCGCCATATCAAATTGTGTGTCCCCCCGTGTTTGCAGTGCGCATCTGTGGTTCTTGCGTGCGTGACGGGGAGCATAAACAGCCACATCCGACAGTACTGCTGCCTGCTTCACTGCCTATCTCTCTTTGTTCACTTTCCCTTCATGGGGCAGACTCCGCTCTCTAAAGTATAACACGATAAACAAATACTTGACAAATAGAAACATGCAAATCAATAAACCCTGACCTTTTTTAGTCTGTTCCCCTTTGTAGCATTTGAAGTCCTATCCAATTAATTTTCCCACAGCTTCTTAGAAATGAATCTGACAGTTTATCCCCTGAGTTGATTTTGTGGGTCTGATCCAGTCATGCAGCAATGCTAAAACTATATTGTGCATCGATAATTGATTTTCAGCTCATTTCCTGTGTTAGCATGAACTTTTTGATACGATGCTAGCATCTGCATCGATGCTTAACTGTAAAGAAGTTAGGCACTGACCCTATTTATAGAGTAGGGGAGGGACTGTAACTTAAAGATATGAATGTTGTTGAGCCTAAGAGTTAGGCGTGTGGCCACTTTAGTTAACAGTTTTAAAGACAGAGGAAGCTAGCTGAAGCAACTCTGCAAAGCTAAGCTGTGCTGTCATGTTGTTTTAAAGGGGAAGAGGCTTTCTCCTGGTCTTCCTTTTAAACAAAACATACTTCTTCATTGTTTTTCTAACTTTGCTGCCATGAACATAACATTTATCATGCTAACTGAGGCCTGTAGACTCTGAGATGTACGTCTTGTTTTTTTTGCTAGTTTTCTAAGCACTGAAGTCTGATCTGGGGTCAGTTTATGCAGAGATCCACTCCTGATCCTGACTGTGGCCTTCTGCTAACATACATCTGAATGCTTCAGATCAGGAAAAGTTTGGAAAGGTGCTCACACTTACCGATGATTAATTAAGTGGATTTGATTAGCAGCACCTGGCTGCTGCTCACTCCTTTAATTTCTGTGAAGGCATGTGTATATGTGGATTGAAGCCAGTTTATGGATGCAGCTTGCTAATCACACTTCAGGATAGCGCTGTGCCTTCACAAACAAATGCTGTCTGACTCAAATAAAGCAACATCACTGATTCCAAGTGACAGTAAATTTTTAAACGTTTGATCTATTTTTTCTTCTCAGCAATCTCAGCAAAGGGTGAGTAAGGATGAAAAACAATCAAATATGTTGCGATGCAGTTTTTGATCGGGTGAAGCTTCTGTGAAGCTTTCTTCTTTGAGTATAAGTGACCGTTTTAGTGTCCATATGCATGATAAATTTTAGGAAATGAAGAGATAAAAGTTTACTGTTTCACAAACTACCAAAAATATATTATAATTCAAACTACACATAACCCTTCCGATGTGTATATGAACATATGTGTGTATTACAGCACAAACTACTAGACTTTGGACAGCTGATTTAAAAATAGGGCAGTCCTCAGAGTTCCTGATTGCCGGTGCATGGCTGCAGCATTTCATGCTACATTAGCCTGGTTTTAAGACTTAATCTACCTATATGAATGTTTTATGCCTAATTTCATGGAGGCGAGTAATAGCTGATGCTGCTTGGGCACTAAAACTATTACCTGGCTGCAGCTGGTGGTATTGAGTGGCATGGGTGAATGCACAGTGCGATTGTGTAGAGACATAACCCTGAAACGAGTAATATAGGAGGTTCACAGTTACAATAAGAGAACAGTGGCGCTGTAGAAAAGATGCGGTGCTTCAATGTAAAAGAGTGACAACTCAAAATAAGACAAGAAAAAGATGTGAAATTATTCTTTGGCAAAAAAAAACGTGTTTTTCAGAGACAAATGCAAAGAAAAAGTTGAAGTCAGTCATGAATTCAAAGCAGATTGCAAAGCTGAAAAAACCCAAGTAACTTTGCTTTTCATATAGCCTGAAACTGTTACATGACCTAGACATTTCAGGTTATATTTTGTCTTGCTTCTTGCTCTGGCATCATTGTGACAGCTTCAGTACATTAAAAAAACTTAGGAAGAAGAACAGAAACAGCCACATTACAAGATGACCAAACAAATCCTAAAATTACAGTCGGAGAAGGAAAAGAAAGTCCCCAGCTTAAGCTTTCCGAACGTAATGTAATCAGTTAAATAAAAAACACCTAACCTGCGTACTGTGGACTCTAAGCTCCTCCTGTTACGAAGTACCAAGGTGGCGTGGTGTAGTACTGCATAATAATGACTTTCACTGCCCTGCAGCAAAGTGCTAATCAAGGCTGTCCCCTAACTCCAATCTAATTGTCCACATCCAGCTGATCAAGCATAGTGGACCTTTCCTTTTTTCAACCCAGTGCTCACTGAGATCATTGATTTGAGAAATGATCCAGTGGACTGTACTAACTCAGCTATGATTGGATGGGCATTTAATAGCATTCAAGGGATGGTTTTGTTGATGTCTGCTGCAGCGCTAATTGCAGCTAATATACTGTGAAGCTTCTACTCCCAAGCTATAGTCGCTGAGAGCGTACACGTAATAGTTTTTATGCCTGCTAGTTTTTTCTTTATTTTATATCAGTGTAAGTAGGAGAAATAACAGAGGGATCTCTCCCAGCTTCCCATTGCCTTTATATGTGAGAAATCCAACAAATATGCAGTTTCTGTGAGGCAATGAAAAGGACTGCTAACTTTTTCCCCCTTTCTTTCATTTATAAAAGGAGCAATTCAAAATCTGGCGTGAGGTCAGAATCCAATTTGAACTGTATATTCCTGGATTTCACACTACGCCCATAATTTGTGTTTTTTTCTTCTCGTTTTTTTAAATATTTCTACTTCTCATGATGGAGCCCATGCCACACACAGTGCAGTCATCCAGGAGGTGATATTCACTTGTATGTTTACTCAAGCATTCAGCATAATGCATGCAAACCTTATACAAACATCCTCGCGAATGGCCTTCTTGTTGCCTACTTATTAATCTTCCCTCTGCCCATGCCATCAGCTTTAAGGCTGTCTAATGACTCGTAACGAAGGCATGCTCTGTTCTTAATGTGGGCCTACCGGGATCACCCCCATACTCGAACACCAGGCTGTCCACTCATCAGTTCCAAAGGACAACCTTTCCTTCCTCTTTCAAAACACGCTAGTTATGCTATGATTATTATTCTTTGTCTGCGATCCCGCCACTGCAAAACCTGAAAAAGTCTTCATCGATTTCTGTGGTTTGCTGCAGCCAAGCCAGCGTTCTCATCTGCTCTCCCGCCTGTGCCATTGTATCATATTCTAACTTTATCTAAAACACCTCTTTGTTTTTTCTCACTTCCATCCATCAATCCATCCATCCAAAAAAGAAGAAGCCTTATTATTGCCTGAGTCACTCTCCGGGCGAACCTGTCACCTCTATGTTACCTCTGGGTTTGCCCCTACTTCAGGCCCCAGCTCTTTTTCCAGGCCGCATTATTCCATTTAAACTTCAATCCTATTTACAGCCTATCCTTTCCCCTTACCCGCCCGGGGCTATCAAACTATTCATCCAGCGAACTTCATGTCACCCAGCCCTGTCATAAAAGCCTCTGTTGGGATATGTGTGCCGGAGACGTGCATGTTTGCTCGCTCGGTGCACGTAAGGAGTGTTTATGTGCGTGTTGGTGGTGGGGATGTGTGAGTGTGCGTGGTTGTAGTGGTGCGCTTTCATTGTGTGCTGCGTTGTGTAGTGAAAAGAAAGAGATTGTATGTCTATATCTTTATGTTTGTGTTAGTAGCAATGAAGGAATTTATGCGTGTCTGTAACTTTGCAAACTGTGGTCACTCCTTGGAAAGTGAGAGCAGCCGCTCCGTCCTTGACGTTAAAGGACGTGATCGTTTTGACAGTCATAAACGATGCAAACGTTGCACTCTGGCATGGTGGAACATAACTCAGTGACAACATTTGGATACCAATCTCATAACGGCATGTGTGTCAGATGGGGGGAAAAAAATCCTTTATCCATAATGGGGCAATCCCAATTATCATCTTCTCTTAAGAAAATCTACTCTGCTGTCAGATGACTCGTGTTAGAGATCAGTAAAAGGCACTCACGTGAACTGAAAACGTGTTTCGGGGAAGATGCCGTAGAGGGATTTAAAGGAGGAACAAATGGCAGAAGATGGAGGTATAGTCTGAGACCAAAGGTTAGGGGAAAGCACGAGAGTACAGAAGAGATTGATGCACTCCTTTGACAGAAAGAGAGATGACGCGAAAGCAACAGAGAGCGAGAGTTTCAACATGAGCTGTCAACTTATTGCTTAACAGATCCCCCCCGTCTTTGACTTCTTCTCTCATCCCCGGTTTGTGCCCTTGTGGAACCTCCTGCATCAGCAGAAAGGAGAAGCTGGGGAAGAAGAAGGATTAAAGATCTGCCCATCATCACCGTCCTCTTCTCCCCTTGTTTTTGTTGTTGTTGCCTGTTGTTGTCCCC
>NW_005187408.1:233679-239990 GCF_000239375.1 Pundamilia nyererei
CCCGCCTTTTTAAGTGGCGTCTCCCACCAATTAATCTGGAGGATGCTCCTAATGGGCCGCTGCAGCGACGTTTCAGGCGAGGCTCTTTGGTGTGCTGAAGTCAAGGGGTGCGGGTGATGCAGTGAGACAGGCGAGATGAGGGATAATGTGAGATAGATTGACAAGCACAAGAAGGCATTAGGCAAATGGCATCATTAAAAAGTGCAGTTACCTGAGCCAGGGCTTCATGTGGCGTCAGATGAGAGGGAAAGGGAGAGAGGAAGAAAGAGGGGAACACATTGGGGCTTTGCGCCTCCAGCTTTGCTGCTCTGGTAATTTTGATCTTCTTGCTCTTCTTCTCCCGTTTTAATATCCCCCACCACTTGACTTCGGGCTCGCTCATGAGTACAGAGACCAAAGCAGAGGTGCAGCTTCTCGGGCATCCCTCTTTGATGCCACATGCTCGTTTGTGCCTGCATGCGCACGTGTGCGATAGCCGTGACTTTTAACAGATGATTTATGACCACGGTGAGTGTTTTTTAAATAAAACTGACCAATGACCGCAGTTTAATTCCTGTTGTGTACCCCGTGAAAGCATCGACTCATTGCCACAATGACTCTTATAATACAATCAGTGAGGGTATGTGTGTGCCTACCTGTGAGCATCCCCAGCCTCATGACAATGCTTCGTTCACAAACGGCTGTGTGTGCGTGTGTGTGTGTGTGTGTGTAATCTCGACATGTATGACCGTCCTCTGTTGGTGCTCTTTGTAAATGGCAGCACAGGCAGCCAAGGAGAAAAGGGAATGTGAAATCATTTGACTGCAGAGATTCCTGCTGGTGTGCCTCTGGCAGCTATTCACACACACACACACACACACACACACACACTGTATTTTATGTTCAGACCACTGTGTTATTGAAATATTATCTCTCTAACCCAGTTTTCTTTACTAGTCCATAATATACACTACAATAGCAGCTGCTGTTGAAACTTCATATCTTGCATAAAAAGGCCTACTGCAACAGGAATGACGGCACCTTATCTTTTCTTCTCAATTGCCGTTCACTCCAAAGGGCACACTGAAACATGTAAGGAGTGTAGTTCAACCTGCTGTTAGACCCCCTCCTTCTGTCCTCTGACTGATTAAAAAAAGCGTTAGATGCAAAAATGCTGCTCTGAAATTTTAAGCAGCGACGAGCCATTTGAGTCCTTTTTGGATTTTACACAGGTGCTGAATGTAAGCAGCGAATGGCTGAAAGGTACAATCTAAATGTTTGCCTGTACTGAAAAAAGAGAATTATTGTAATATGTCAACCGGTAACAAATGATTTAATCCCTTTGAATAAAAAACAGATTTAAGTTACACACAGTGCACAATCATTAGAACTTAAAACTGAGAGAGAAACATTCAAAACATTTCATTGCCTCAAATATAAAAATATAACTCAAATATTTCTTTTTATTGTGTATTTTTTTAGTACACTAAAAAATAATCAAAGGTTTATTTCATTAAAATAATTAATCATTAAGGGAAGTGGGCTTGATATAAGCTGAATGTTGACCATTTAAGTAAACTTCACCGGAGTTTATGGACCAGACTCCGTAAACTTACTGTACATGTTTAAGTAGAATTCCTTTTGACATTGTATTAACGTCACAAGATTATATGGAAATTTTACATGTAATCTTGACGGGGGGTGACATCTAGCAGCCAGTGACTGGTTATAGCACATTTTCAAGCAGATTTAGTCAGTCAAACATTTATCCCACTCTTAGTCTGATTTGCCAGAATGTCTCATTTATAAGTCAAGATGGCTTTAAAGAATTTTTATTAGGGCTAATTAGCTGTTATTAGCAGTCAAACTCAAGAAACAAAGACTGTATTCATAGTAAAAAGGAAGATTTTCCCAACACGGACGTATTCACCACTGTGAGCATGAAAGCAGAACTACCTAACAACTGTTTCACAGCAGCATAATGACATAATAACAGGTGATAACAGCACCATTACAGATAGATCAAGCTAATCCTCAGAATGGAAAACGGGGGAGGGAACTACTGCGATGTAACATCAGCAGTTATTTGGTGATTTTTGCTCGTGAAAGAAAAAAAAAAGCTAATTTGATCGCTCAAGCAGCTCATGTGTCACAAATAACCAATATTGTGTCCACAATGCCGTGCGCGTGGATGCGCTTTTGCGGGTGCCTGGGTGTATCGCTACCAGAGGCCTACACCTGCAGATGAAACGGTTTTCTCATTCCCAGCGTAAATTGGATTCCCGGCGCCGAGCGTAGTCCAGGACAGGAGAAATGTTCCTCCTGTGATTGTCACAGACCGACAGCTTGCTTGTCTTTGGGTGCAACAGACCAGTGAATGAATAATGAAATAAATAAAATCAATGCCTCACACATGTTTCAAATCCATAAACCTATCTAATCGGCACGACGGAGAAATGGAAAAGCAGTTGAGGCCTCACTTTCCCAGCGTTCCGCCATTATGTAAATTGAAGCCAATCAAACTGCCGCCATGGAGTAGCTTTGTAATAGAGTGTTGATTAGCTAGGCGGCTTTGAATCAGCCATAAAAAGAGTCATATAAATGGGTAAATTCAGCCTGGCATAATTTAGCCCAGTGAACTTAATTCCACTCTGAAGTCACACTGTGTTATACATAAGCATTATGGTAACCATCAGTGGGAATTCATCTTTTTATCTTTGATGTTATTAGTGGATTTGATGCTAATTCAGCTTTACTTCTCACTGCCGTATCATCTATGGCTGATGATGGCTGGACTTAAAACTATTAATAAACACTACCGCTTACATGCACAACCCTAAGCATGCACTGAGTCCCTTGTTCTATCAGATAACTCTGTTTCAGCTTGTTTTTGTCTTACGTACCGCATGAGTGACACACAATGAAATACAAACTGAGACATGTAAAAAGAACAGACACTGTTTCCTTGCTTTCACCTCCTTCGCTCCTTGTGTACCAAACTCTGTTGTACTCCATCTCTTTGCTCTGCCCTTGTTTGTTTTAATCGTCCCTTCCAGAGTCAAAGATAGGTCTGGCCTGTTTGTGTGTCCTTGTGTGTCCCTCTGTCTCTGCCAAAGACATGTCCATGGTTAGAAATAGGTGAGCGAGCATTTCCTCTATTTGTGTCCCCTCTGACTTAATGTTGTCCTATTTAGTGTTGTTAGCCAACAATATCACTCTGGCGTTTCCCCTTGGTGACAGTAAACTGCTGTTTCTGTCGACCTTGTTGCACACACCGAGCCGGGCTGCAGTTTATAGTTTGGTCTACTGTGGACGTGCCCCTTTGTGTGTCTGTGTAGAGGAGGCATTTAGGTTACTGTATATTTGTGCAGTGACACAGTAAAGATGCTAATGGTGATGCAGCAAAGCTCAAACCCAATTTCTGTCCTGGAAAAAAACCCAAAACCAAAAGAGTGTGTGTTCTTCTACTTAATGAGGCAGCTGCACTCATATTGAACAATTAGACACCACAGAGTTTGTGTTCTGTGCGGGAAGTACTGTGACAGTAGGGTGGAATACCTCTGATTTTAGAGGTATTCCAAACAATATTGCTGCAGTTACTTGTTAATTGTTAGCAGATTAGACATGGGCTTCTCCCATCTCTGAAGAACTGACAAGACGGCTAAAGAGCAGCTGGTTATAAGCTAACATTATGCTAGGTAATGCTAGGCTGGATTGACCTAAAAATCACACTTTCCCTGATTACTTGATTACATTCGCACATGGTGCAAGAGTTTATTCACTAAGTGTGTGAGTGTGACAATGTTACAGTGACTTCAAAGAAAGTTTAAAGGCTAATGCTGACTAACAGAGGCTAACAACAGCTACCAGAGGCTACCAGCAGCAAAAACAGCAGTGCTTACCGACAGAGAAGTTCAGGATATCCTCAACAACTCTCCTCAGTTTCGCTGTCTTCAGTTAAAAATGAGCTTCATTGAGTCTTCGACTTGTATTACAGCCTCCTCCAGAGTAAATAGAAGCAGACACCAGCTGAAAGTAAACAGCGGACTGATAACCTACATTCGCTACAGAAGAACAGTGGCTAAAGGTTGTCCTAGAGCGGCCACCGTAGCTAGGATTATGCATTTGAATTAAAAGGTAAAAGAACAGAACTAAATTTACTGCATTCTGCAGTCTCCTGAAATCTAGTGGTGAGACTTTACACACTCTACGTTTAAATATTTGATCTAACAGGATTAACAGCTGATGAAGTTCTGTTTTTAGAATTAATCGGAAAAGGGGAGCATACTGTGAAAGTCTGAGTCCTGGAAATATCATGTCAGCATATGTATTTATAACTCACAAGTCAACCTTTATAAGCTAGTTACTCTAAAGATAAGGTACACAGACTTCATAGAGCGTTAAACACAAACCATTGCCAGTACATAAAAAAAGCTGATATGAAACATAATCCACAAGTTTTTGTTCATGCATGGTGAATGAGCGAGAACTAACACATCCTCAGAGCAGGACTAAGAGCACACTTGTCTTGCTGTCTTACTGAATGACATGGTACTGGAATAAAGTTACTGTGCAGGTTTCATACCTAGGAAAATAAAGCAAAAAATAAATCATAAATTAATATATTACATCTTTCTTTTACTATAAAAACACCAGGTTTATTCACCTGCCGTCTCTAAAACATTCATCGTGCTGTTTTCCATCTGCAAATTTGTTTGGGAAAATGTTTTTGTGAAGGGTGGAATAAGCGGGTCAGAGTTTCATTTTGATGAATGGATTCTTTAAACAATTAGCACAATATTATTTAACCCTTAACTGTGACATTTCATTTCTCTGTAACTCAGATTGCTGCTCATAGACCGTGGATATAGAGACAGCCACTGTGGCATTCACAGTCCAAACAATTGCCACTATAAAACATGGACATAGCTTTTGGGTCAGAAAAATTAGGCTAATGCAGAACCTGCGTTCTGTCTGAAGGCCACCAGATGGCGATAGCTGTAGTTGCTGGTTCTATAGAAGTCTTTCTGAGCTGACCTATGTGAACCAATGGCTGACTTCACGGGCTTTAGGGGGCGTACTAAATATAAGATAAGTAAAGAGTATCTAAAGCTTAGTCCTGTGTCAAAACACAAACACAATAAATGTTTGTGTTTTGTTTGCTGCCATTCTTTTCTTTTCTGCACAGTTCTATTAAACGAGCTACAAAACACAAACAGCACAAACATAGCAGACAACACGTAGCAGGCAGTGATTGGCTATAGCACCCTGCACCGGCAGACCTGCCAATCAGAGCAGCCAGACCCCTAATCTTAAGCTTTAAAAGTACCCAAAAGGATAAGCTATAAACAATATTCAGCCACCTTATAGTTGTTAAACAGAAAGACACTACCCATAGAGCCCAGAAATGCTTTTGTGTCAGGCTGTAAATATGTTTTCCTGATGCAGTTTGGTAAGGCATTTTGAAATCTACAGGGACTGCCAGCCTCAAGGGGCCATTAGAGGAACTGCAGCTTTTGCCACTTTATATTTCCACCTGCTGCTTAGAATTGCAGTGAGAGCAAATATCTATTTCAGAAAGTCATTTCCTTTTCCCCCCCTTTCACCCTGCATCTGTAGAGCTTTCCTTTTCTCACTGCCTATATATAAAGCCACTTTGTATGGATCGTGCATATCTACAGGCGGCACACCTTGCTGTACACATATCATTTGGTCTGGTGGCATCAGAGCCAGAAGACCAGAAATCACACTCTCAAAAAGACACACACACACATTCACAGAGATACATATTTGCCTCCTGAGGTCTTCTCCCCGTTCTTTCATCTTTTATTCAAAAGTGCTGAGCAGGAATAAAAAGAATTGGACAATCCAGTCAGAATGAAGTGACGGAGAGGAAGGTGGTCTCTGCGTGTGTGTCTGTAGGTGGTGATGGTGCTGAAGACGCATTTGCAAACTCATCGTTTTTTCTCTCCGCTTTGCCTGCTGTTGGCAGGGTGGGGGGCCTCTAATCACGTTTTTAGTAGTATTTACTAATGTTTCATTCATTAAGCTTCAGCAGCCACAGGAGAGACATAATCATCCATCCGCCAAAGTGGAGGTTATTATCGCCTTAAATCATCTCACAGCGTACCTGTTTGGTCGGCTGTCACAGGCCGACAGAGGCCAGACCCTGTAAACCCCCGAGGGAGAGAACTGTCACTCTGCCTCCCTCAGTTTCCTTCACATTACTCTCCCCCTTTTCTTTCTTTCTTTCTTTCTTTCTTTCTTTCTTTCTTTCTTTCTTTCTTTCTTTCTTTCTTTCTTTCTTTCTTTCTTTCTTTCTTTCTTTCTTT
>NW_005187408.1:240014-248369 GCF_000239375.1 Pundamilia nyererei
TACACAATACTCATTTTTAAATATCCATCATCGAATGAGGACCTTCTTCTCGAGTATTTTCTGTCCAGGCATCAGGGCCAACAATTGTCCTTGCAGCACCAAATATGCTTTGTCTATGAATCTGCCCTCTAGCGAGAGGGCACAGTTTGCCCCTTTCTCTCCATCTTCACTCTGTTCTCTCATCCTCCCTCCATCCTCTATTCATCTCTGCCTCCCTCTCCCTCTTTCTCTCCCTGCAATCCTTCACTTTTGGCTGTTCGGCACAGCAATTATCGCCCCACCTCGCTTTGCGGTGACCTCTGAGATGATTAAGTGAGATTACCTGTACAGTACTGGTGTGAGAAGCATGCTGTGAGACAGTTTGTCTAGTGTGTGTGTGTGTGTGTGTGTGTGTGTGTGCATGGGATACAGTAGCTACAGTCATCTTTAGCCACAGGGCAGGTGAGCCCCTACAGTTTCTGTATGGCTGGCTGCTTACAGTACAGTGCGTTACAGTGATTTGTAGCCTGCCACAGAGGGGCTTATAATCTGAGGCCTAAATGAACTGATTAAAGTGGAAGACGGAAAAAGTAAAACAACTGTTTCTTATGTGCACAGACATACCCACAAACACCTCGCAGCCTGATGCAGATACACCGGGACACCTTTAAATGTGGTCCAATTGCTGCAAGAGATGAAGATGGCGTTTCATACCTGCTCCATGAGAGCTTCCTCACAAAGATATAAAAATATACAGCCTAGAATAGAATCTGAAGTCCTTCCACAAACGCCAATTTAAAGGCCCATGTCTTCACTTGGGCAATTGTTGGTTCCCCGCTTTCATTACAATATGCCTCTCATTAGGTGTCCGTTGCTCAGCACCACCTCCGGGTGGAACTTATACTAATGAGGACACTACATCTAACGAACATCCTCCTCCCTCTGTCCTTAATTACAGCGCTATGCCTCTCCCCGAGCCAACACAGCACCCAGTATCGCAGCAAACCCCCGCTGAAACACAAGCACCACAAACCTCTTTGTCCCCGAGAGCCGAAACCGAAGACACACGTCTGTGTCCGCCACACCATGTTTGGAGGGTGTAGCAGCGAGGCTGCGTATGCCCGTCTTTGTGTAGGGAAGCGAGTGTTTGTTCATTACACGGTGAGCTGTGCCATTATTTGATATAAGCTGAAACAAGCTGTAGGCTCCTGGGTAGATTGGTGATTAAACATGCAGTTACAAGTGCACGTATGACAGCGGATAATAGCTTAATAAGGAATATAATGAGTGTTTACATACTGATGGGAATGACTTGGTTTATACTTTGTAGACCATAAAGTTTTCTTATCATTTCTCCTTTAAAGTTGAAGTTGCGCTCATAGTTTGGCCTTCAGAAAGTGATAAGAGGGTGGGGGCAACCAGCTAGTGTTAAAAAAAGAAGTTAAAATTACTTTTTGGTTAATAACAATAGAATATAAAAAGTAGCATGTCTCATCTTTGGATGGATGAGACGTATTTGCGCAGAATGGCACAACTTCAGACAGAACCTCATCATCCCTGCTTCCTGTTTCATTTGAGAATCAACACACTATAAAACAAATGCAAACTGACACTTATATGACAGTGAAGGAGGTCGACTCAGAACAATATACCACGATGCTTAATAATACCTCTAGTAGAGGAATGACGTTTCTGTCAGTTTTTTCACTTTAACTCGATTTCCAGACATGAGCTTTGTTTTATTAAAATCAAAGTGTAAGACATGCATGTTGACCTATATATTACACAAAAGTGCCTTCGCAGCTACACTTTTCAGGACCGCTTGTTGTTTTGCTTTGCTTTTCTTTACAAACTAGTGCGGTGATTTCCACCCGTGCCTTGTAATTTAATGAATCATTTAATTGTTCCGTGGCTGTGAAGGCCTTGAAAGGATGAGGTGCAGATAATCCTCAGTAATAGGCATGAATTATGAACAGAGGATGTCCAACAGCAGCGTTCTGAGTGGCCAAAATGAGACGGCCTAATTGGTCATTTTGAGCTTCTGAAGACTTATAGTACCATCCCTTGTGGACGTGCTTTGGGGCCTGTATTTCCCATAAGCACCTAGAGTTATTATGTGCGGATTCATAACAATTTCTAAAAGGCTGACCCATGGTCATGGCCATTGGCTTCCCCTCCCTCGTAGGCTAAGCGAGGATGTGAGGCCACTAATTAGGGCAAAGAGGAGATCCAAGTATGCCTCAAACTTTTGGGCCCATTTTCATTTTCCTCTTTCGCTTCTTCGTCTCCGGGGACGTTCTCTCATGGCTGAATAAAACTGAGCCGAGTTCAGCCGGCCGTGTACAGCTAAATCCTTTCTGTGTCTTCATACCCCCTTCCATTTATTGGTTTGTGGGCATTTAAACCAGCCTAGGTTATTAAACATCCTTTTATTCCTTCTCCCATCCCTCCATCCTTGACTTCATTCTCTCCTCACTATCCATTTTCTCTTCCTCTTATGCCTTTATTCCCTTTTCCTCACTTGGTCTCTGGTACCAAGGGCGCCCACAGATTATAATAAAAGGCATAGGATTTTAAATTAGAAATTAATTTGGATAATTTGTCTCCAACGAGCACCCTCCTCCTGCCGCTCCTGCCAGAAATATGTTAATATATCATATTAAGTAATTTCTGGGCTGAGATACACATGCTTATGGAGAGAGAAAGAGAGAGGAGAACAAGGGAGAGAGAGCACTCATCAAGGTTGGATCTCTAATTAGTTAGGCTGGCTCTCTGGGCATGCTCGGTGCAAATCTTGCTAAAACCCTCCTGTCACCTTAGCACTGCTGCCACTTAGAACACCTTGGAATCAGAGGTGACAAGCTTAATATAGGAGAGGGAGGAGGAGGAGTGGGAGGTGAGGACACCACAGAATGAACTGGAGACATAAAAAAAGAAAAGGGATTCATTGGAGGGAGATTAAGAAATTATGTAAAACGTAGCAGACATGTTTCCATCTAAAGTGGCTCGTAAATTCCTGAAATTTGGTCCGACTTTCTTCAAGATTTTATGTCTCTGCCTGTAGCTGTGCCAGTGCACAAAACATAGCATAACTAAAACAGGTTGCAACCTTTGGTCTGTCCTGCAACTCCAAGTGTACACAGACTACATAAAGTGATGGACGTAGACAACATGACATCAGCTATTGCAGTAACCCGTTTTTAAAACTTCGACGTTAGCGTTTTATCTGCCTAACAAATGCCCTGCATGCTCATTATTTTAACATTAACATTTGGAAGATGCTATACTGGTTTTTCAGAGCCAATATTTATATGCTCACATGGGTAGAGTGCTAAATTATGAGCTAACACTAGCAAGCTTGGCTAGCAAGCTGCTTTTATAAACTTTATGAGTGCAATCCGCATACACAAAATACTTGAACTTTACTCACCAAAATTGAAGAGGAGACTTCTTGGATGCCCTGTAAGTACAATTAATCACACAGGAAGCCACCATATTTGGAAGGTTGTTTGTTAGAAAAGCTCTAAAAGGCTCCAGAAGTACAAACTATTGAACTATTTCAAATTACGTAACATAAAAACATAAAAACAGAGCTCCAGTCACAGGAATGTTGTGGATATGTTACATTTAGATTCAAAAAAAGTTACGGTTTTAGAATGACTCAAGATTTATGATTCAAGATTCTTTATTTGTCACATGCATAGTTATACAAGTACAACACGCAGTCAAATGTATCCTGACAATGTAAATACTATTTAATATAATATCGTTACCTTCATGTAGTTCATGTAAATTCATAGTTACATCCCCTGAAATGCATTGTATTTATTTCTATAACATTACTGGAATTTGCCACCGCAGAGTTGTCACGTCACCAGTTGGTAATCTTGCAAATTTACTAAATAACAACATCTGTTTAAAGTAGAGATCTACTGGCTAGGGACAGGAACTGGATGATTAATCAGACCCTGACCTCACCCAGCTGAACGTGAACATTTTAAGGAAGCTAACAAAAGGGAAAGCGACAAAAGCCAAAGAGATCCACAGCTCAAAGTCACGGGCCACAAGCCAGCAGCCTCGGTATGAGCAACAGAGCAAAACAGTTATGAGCAAACTAATGGATAAGAGTAAAAAAAGAGGACAAAAAACATCCTGTGAATTTCTAAACATATTGAAAAATGATGTAATGCACATATGTTTTTTTGCATATATCTGTTGTAGCAGCTTTAGTTTGGTGAGGTTAAGGTTGATGTAGAGCAACTCGTTCTCTGTTAATTACTTGTATCTCTTTCCAGTAAAAGAGCACTTTATAGTTGTTTCAGTCAAAGGCAGAGAAGGTCCTGTAAAATACTGCAGTTTAATTGTTAAGTTTGTTCATTTCTTTTATTATGAAAATAATATTTTGCATGGAAGTTATTGTTTTTAGAAACGAAATTCAGCAAAAATTGTTTGTGGCAGGTGACACAGTCAGGAATTGCAATCTGTGTATCTCCAATTCAAAGCTTAATAAGGTTTAAAAAGGTGAGTAATGTGCCCGATCTATACCCCGTGTTAGCTCGGCTGTTTGTCAAAAAAAGCAGTGAAAAGTATATGATTGTATTTCTGTGCTCTGGTGAACTGAATCATTCCTCCACTATGCAAAGAGCGAGAGAGAAAAAAGATGGACGTAATACACTTTGGTACGGCTGCACACGCTGGCAATTGAATGGGGAGAAAAATGTCATGGCAGCAATGGGGGTTGAGTGTGCTGGGTGGAACTGATGTGTGTGTGTGTGTGCATGTTTAAGCGACTACAACCTGAGATCAACTTCACATTAAGAATTGCCCTGTGGGTAGTTTAGCAATGAGAGTGCGGGCTGGCTGGGAAGAAATATGCTTTGTAGTGAGACAGAGAGAGCACTAAGGTGATAGACGCACATATCATGCTGTGTGCGTTTTGACCAAACACTGTTTAATCTGTTATGGATTTTCTTGCCCTCACTCTTTCTCTCACTATCTCTCGCCCTGCATGCTCGATACTCTTTATGCGACTATCCTCAGCCCCGGCGACTCGCCATGCCTCGTGGCTCGTGATTAAACAGTGCGGCATGATTCAAAGTCAAATCTACCTTCGCTGTGCAGCAGGAAGCTGTCATCTTGCATGTTTTAGGAATCAAATTAGTCTGCAGAGGCCTCGCCCCTCCCCGCTCTTTCCCACCAAATCTTTGCGCTTAGCGAAATGTTTTCCAAAATGCACCCAGAGAGCTACGGCTTTCCCGATTACAAATTTCCTCTTAATCTCGAGTTGTGGAAAGACAAACTGCAGCTAAATGGGACTCCAAAGCGTCTTTTGCATTATTAACGACCGTGATGTAACAGCAAAACAACTTTTGAGAGGAAGGTGGGGGCGGACAATTAGGCAAACGTGGCTCATCATTAAAAAAAACCTCAAACAAAACAGTGCAGATAATGCATTTCACAAATGTTTAATTAGACGGTATTAATTAGAGGCTTTCCTCTCGCCTTTCTCTTTCTCTTCCATCTTTTCCTCTCCCCTTTCTTTCCCTCTTCACTTCCCTCCTTCTTTTTGTGATAGATCTGCAGCGTGACCCCCAGTTAATTGAAACCCAGGAGACTCTTCTTGCATAAAATCAGATTTATCTATCCATAAAAGGATTTCGTTAAAAATAGTCCAAATCCAGTGGCTCACAACTATGAGCCTGCAGCTACCGAGGCGAGCCTGGCTCCAACCCCTTTCGCCCTCTCTCAGTCGCCACAGTAAAACAAGTGCTGCCTACTGCTAACTAGCTGGGGACCCATTAATTAATTGCAGGAAAACATAGACACTATGTCTGTGGGGCACATTTTTTTCTCCCCAAAAGAAAGAAATGACTCTGTGTGTGTGTGTGTGTGTGTGTGTGTTGTCCCTCATCCACAGCTCTTCTGAACTGTCTCCAGTGTCCCCAGACTATAATAAGAGGAAAGTAATGATGGGCCATAGTGATAATGAAAAACCATGCATCAAACAAAACACATTGATTCTAGGAGACAGGTCAAATGAATAGCAAGCGCAGTGACAGAAAGACAGTCCAGTCAGTGCTACTGGATGAGAAATATGTGTGTTACCTGCAAACTTAATTTGTTTCCTGGGAAATATTTAAAACTTTTAGCAGAGATCGTTTTCACAATAAAAGGCCCGAGAAGGAAGAGACAGAAGAAAACTGTAGGAAGTTCTTTGGATTTGTTTTTTTCCAGCTATGCCCCCTGCGTGCGTATTGCCACCACAGTGGTAGTTTGGGACAAGTGCTGGCCCCTGTCCAAATACCTCTGGATTTATAGCATCGTGGTCCCCCCCCCCTTCTCGTGTCAGAGGTGTTGCTGTTTGGACCAGAGCCAGACAGCGATATTGGTGCAGTTATTTGAGAAACAGAGGAGGGGATCAGAATCCGGGTGCCTAATTAAAGCAGACAGGGATTTTCGACAAATGCATACAAGAAGCGGGGACGTCTAACCCTGGGGGAGCCATTATTGATGCGACACCCTAAAGACAGGAGTCACATATGGGCATCTCTATCTGTAGGCTTTCCCTTTTAATTCACTGTGGGCCATATAGTGCCATCTCGCTTCCACGCAGCCGCTGACATTGTGAGGGAAAACGACGGCGCGATTACAATCATGACACCCATGTGTTTGCTTGTATGAGTGTGTACGAGCAGGCAATTGTTTGCACGTGCGCGTGTTATTTGGCTCTGAAGTGATACGTGATGGGGCTGCGTTGTCCCCCCAATCAGTGGTTACACTCCCCCCTCTCTCCTTCTACAGGAAATTAATAGGCAGCTGCCACTGATGCGTTAAATTGCTTTGCGTTGGGCACTGCAGACAACTGGATTATTTATTCTTTATACTCTCCATATTAGAACAACTGCCTTGTGCTTTGCTATTGTTTTTAAATGAGATCTCGTTTCTTAGTGTAGCGTTAGCAGCTACTGTACGTAACTGTTTCAAGAGGTAAAATGGTTGAAGGTGTTTTAGCGGAAATTACTCTTGTTCTAATTCTACTTGTTACTTGTTATTCTACTTTTTAAACTTTCATTAAGAGTGTGTCTGATATGGGTTTACTGGCTGTATGATTGTTTTATTAAAATTGACATGAAAATTGGTGGATTGCAGAGTACCCTGACTATTCCTTCACTGATTTCCCTCAAATCTTAGCTACACCAAGTTAAATCCATGTGAATTCATTTGAGATTATTTTCATGATTTTCATACTATAAAGTAACTACACAGGACCTGCTCTTTCAAAACCCTATATTTTTGCAAATTAATGTCTATTATCAGCATTACTGTAGTGTCAGAGGGCTCGGCGCTCTGCTTTATGTTGGCACCATCTTGGTGAAAAGAAAGTGAGCGATTCCAAACCTTTTTTTAGTGGGAGGGGTCGGGAGTTCAACGTGTGGTTGAAAAGTGGGGAGTGGGAACTGATTGCTGTTTACGTCGAATAATCTTTATCGAGCATCTTAGGATAGCTTTTGTATTTTTCATGCTTTGTTTTGAAAGGAGTAGCTAAAGCTTTATAATGAAGAGACGGGGGCGGTACTGCAAGGTTGAAGTGCTGGCTAGTTGCCCAGTCGCCAGTTGTCCAGTAACAATGGGCCTAGCCTTGGGTTTTGTCTCAGTTAAGTAGACTTATGTTTGTTTTAAACAGTTTTTAATTTTTTTAACTTGTCTTTTTCTTTTGTTTCCCATAAAACACCATCCTGATCTGTCTTGTCACATGTGGACACTGTAAATGAATTGCACATCAGGCGAAGAGTATTCGTGTATTTGAGTATTCCTACAAGACCCTTATAGCACTGATTAGCCTTGCAGATTGAAGATCCCTGTGTTGGTGTTGTTCTGACATCATAACAATGTTAGTCCAGGATCAGCATCGCAACTGACCGATCACATTGTCAGAGAATTCTGTTAGCATTAGCCATTAAGTTAGCTAAGGCTACTAGCAAGCCAAAATGAGTGATATCAGATTGAGCGACTGAGGCACAAAGTAACAGTGACAATTTGACTTTTTTTTCTAGTTCAAGCCTCTGGACCATCTGAGGATTTGTTTAAATTCATGTAATAGTCAGAGATTGTCTTTAGCTTTAGAGCTAACAGTAGGGCCTAGCAAGACAGGAAATTAACAGAATGGCACAGGAGTTTCTGAGACAACCTTGACTAGATGGATCAAATGATTAAGCTAACCAACTGTGAAAACAATTAAAACATTAATAGATAATAAATGATGGAAAATAAGCATTTGTTGCAGTTTTCCATCCCTTGTAATAGACTCATGAGGTCTGTTTCTATTGTTAAAGCTCATAATTAATATTCTCGACATTAAGTACTCTGTATGTGTGT
>NW_005187408.1:248430-310182 GCF_000239375.1 Pundamilia nyererei
ATAGATATAGATATAGAGATATAGATATAGATATAGAGATAGAGATAGAGATATAGAGATAGAGATAGAGATAGATATAGAGATATAGAGATATAGAGATAGATATATAGATATAGATATATAGATATCTAGATATATAGATATAGATATAGAGATATAGATATATCTAGATATAGATATATATATATATATATAGAGAGAGAGATATATATCTTTTTTCTACAATGAAACAGCTATATATTAGAGGTATGTATTTATAGGGAAGTATTAAATCAGCCTTTCTTTCTCGTTCTTAATTCCTATGTGGCTTTGCTTTTTCCTTTGTAGTGGGGATCCCCATCCCCCTCTACTGGACCACTGTCAGTGGGAATCTCCTTCAAACCCCCGCTGCTGCCTGGCCCGGCATCGCCTCACGCTGCCTCCGCACATATGCATGTCATGCGGTGTCAGTGCCGAGGTGTGCTCTGATGTTATGGGGCCTGATGGCAACATATTCCCTGCTGATAGCGAAGATTGCTACACTCAGGTATAGCTCTGAGTCTGTGTGTCTTGTGAGCCCGCCCTTCATGTTATGGGTCTATACCCCGGCTGACTGGTGAGCCCCCTGCACCTAAGCGAGTCCTCAGTGACAATTCAGCATGGCAGCCGGAGGTTTATGGGGCAGGCGAGTCTTCTCCACTGTTCTCTATGCTCTGTTTCACTGGGCACTTGCCCCCATTTCGTCCTCTTCTCACACTAACCCTCCTGTTTTTCCATGTGGCTGAGCTTGGACCAAGAGGAGGTGACTCACACACTGTGGCTGATGTACTGAGCATCACCACTATGCCGCTCTGTTTTGCATCCCCCCAGTTAAATTTAAGCGAATGCCTGACGGTACCGGATGCAAAATGGTATCGATCCTCACTGGGCAATTCAGCTGCAAATGCTACACTACGGCTCAGTTTCCGCTACTGCTCCTAAACCTCAGAGAGCATCAGTGACTTGCTTGTCTAATCCTTAATTTTTTTTATTTTAGCAAAAATAAAATAACTAACTCAATAAGATATGAGATAAAATATAAAGATCATAAGAACAGATGGAAGAAATTTCACAAAACTTATTCACGTAAGGCCTTGGAGGAGTTTTTCCACCTGTATTAAAAACAGCGCTGAGTAATATTCAAGTTAGCTGTGATTTAATATGACATTTAGTAGATTTTGCTGTAGCACACAACACAGAACAGCAGCAGGCAGCACCCATGGGAATCTCCTCTCCTGGCACACAGTTAACATTCTGCATTTGTCCGGCACTCTGTAATTTATTGGATCTCATCTGTCCAGGCTTTGATTTATATATTGATTTGAAAAATAAATAAAAGTGATAGGAACCTGCATTGGGGTGTAATGATGGACTGTGTCGACATGCAGGAGTAGGGATATGAAACATTGGGAGGAAATTAGATATTATGCCCCCAAGACAACTGCAGCCAGCAGCACATTCATTATTGGCTGGATATTTATTATTAAGAATTTCTCTTCATGAGTGACTGCTGTGGAATATTTCGACCGTGCTTGAGCAACCAAAATGGTGTGTGTGCGCGAGTGTGTGCGTGTGCGCGCAGTACAGTACGGTTTTGTAAGTGTGTGCGCAAATGTTTGCTGCCATGTTTCAGCAGATGAAGACAAGAAGAAGGCTTGGTTTGTCAGACTCTTAAGAGTAACACACACACACACACACAGTCCTGTCAAGCTCCTTAGGTAAAACGATAAAAAAAAAAATACATGCAGTTCACGCATAAAAAGTCACGATCTCGGTTATAGAAGGCACCGGCACGCTCTCCAGCTCCATATTTCAACATGACAGGACCACATTTGAGAAAACAGTGGGCTAGAAAAACACTAGACAGCTGTTAAATACCAAAACTCCTTGCCAGGACTTCCACCGCCGCTCTGCACCAGTTTTAATCACAGCACAGTGAATTTCAAACAGCAGTATAGAAAAAAGGGGGCTGCTGTCCAAGCCTCCAGAATTTTTATTTCATTTTTTCCCTCCCACTTCTCTGCTCTAATCCACTTCAATTATGTTTCCTCCCATTTCTCCTGATCACTTTACAGCTCAGGAGCACCTGTGCTAATTGTAGCTGCGATGATTGCTGATATGTTTCTCATCCTTAAAGGAGTTTGCGAGGGGGACGACAGATAAACATCCAGCCCTGGGGCTTTTTGAGAAGCATGGCTCAGCCTAGCAGATGGCCATCATATTATATGAGGAGAGCTTCTTGCGCTGGCTGGTACGGGTGGGTGGGGTGTAATGAGTCTGAGGTAGGAGGATGAAGAGGTGTGAAGCAAGGCTGTTGTGGAGAGTGAAGGAAAAGAGGGAGGAAAAGGTGGGGAGGTGGAGGTGGAGTGAAGGAAGGTAATGAAAGGAAAGAGAAGATACATAATGAGAGAAGAAATGAGAGCATCAGGAGGAGATGAGAGAGAACGACAGAAAGAAGGCCTAAGAAAAGGGGGAAAGCTATTAAACGAACCTCAGCTCATTTAAATTTCTAATTCGGTGCAGAAGTTTGAATTTTGGAGATGTAATTTGGTCTTTTACTGAGAATCAGCCTTGGGGCTATGTTTCAGCTACAGCCAGCAGCTGGTCAGCTTAGCACAAAGAGCAGTAACAGCTAGTCAGCTCCGTCCAAAGGTGATAATATCTGCCTTACAGCACCTTGAAAACGCATTAAGGGAAAAAAAACAAAAAAACCCCACTGCTTTGTGGCAACCTCACACTGATGACAAAACAGGAAAGTACTGCATGTTCTTCCAAAAATAGTAACATAATCCTACTTGAGGTTGTGGAAATGCACTGAAATAATATGAAGCTTCAGGCATGCTTTGCATTCCACATCTACTGTCTACGTTTTTATACATTAAGGTGCTAGTAGTTCACTTTTTTGTTAAGTTCGGGCAGAGTCTTGCTAGCTAGTTGCTAGTTGTAGCTTCATATTCATCCTACCAATCAGACGGTTGGTGTCGGAGTTTTCTTGGGCAAGGTACTTGAACCCCAAGTTGCCCCTGTGGTGTCCATCCGAGCCTGAGTATGTGTGAACGTTAGAGTGTGTAGGCATAGATATATGAATGCTGTCTGAATGCATGTGTGTGAATGTGACTTGCAGTAAGAAAATGCTTTGATTATTCAACTGAGTAGAAGACACTACATAAGTGCCAGTCCATTTACCAATCACGAGCACTATTAGCAGAATATGCTGCTTCCCCAAATGCTAAACTGTTTCCTTTAAAAATACATTTTTCTTTTAGAAATCAATGAATTTTAGTTTCAATATTATCTCATCTTCATATCATCTCGTTACACTGCTGTTATTCAGGCCCCTGTCCCATCAGAAATTAACAACGTTAACTGTGGTGGTGTTGTTCCATTAAGATTGTCTTAGAGCACAGCTATCTGCGACACACTGATTCATTTTACCAGTTACGCCCATGTTTACCCTGCTTAGACTTCTCAGAATGACTCCTGTGAAAAGGGCCTATTCCACCTCAGGTTGTTCTCATGTTTTAAAAGAGGCATAACAGGCACAATGGGAGTGTGTGTCCCATTAAACCCACGATGACAGGGACTGTGTCATCTGGTGTGTGTCTGTGTGTGAATAGCAGTGTGAGGGCAGCTGCATATCCCTCATTTCGCCACCTTACTGCCCTCCCTGACACATAGCACCCATAATGAATGGCTCTGCCAGCGCTCCCCTATGTGGCCATCCGCGGTCTGACCACATATTATATAGCAACCTATCTGAGGTGGACCGCATATTATATAGCAGCCTATTTGCGGGAATGATGAGCTGCGGACACCTCCCATTATTTATTAGGAAGGGCCTCAGCCGTGCGAGAGCAGAGGTTGGTTGGATGTGTGTGTGTTGGGAAGTGTGGGGTGTAAAATGAAGAACAAGAAATGAGTAAAGGATAGAGGAAAAAAAGACAGAAAAGCAGTATCCCAGATGACTGCAGCTGCATTTATCTTACAATGAAACGGTTTCCTGTTCTTGGATGTTTGCTTTAAATTTAGAATTTCAAACAGCCTGTCAACGTTTAAAGAAAAACTAACCACCTAAACTCACTTATTACTAGACAGCACAACAAAATAACGCAAAAGTACACGAGTTAAAATAAAATAGCTGACTTCGGTGGATGGCAAATTCCTCTGTGGCTTTGAAAAATGGCAAAAAACCTAACCGTTCTAACAGGGGTCAGCCGGCTTCGTTAGGTGTGTTCTCTCGGTGCTAAAAGACAAATGATGTACTTTGCCTTGGGTCAACTGGGCTTTCCCATCCCATAATGACCTTTCAGGGAGCTGGAGGAGAATAGCCTTTCCCATAGCGATAAAGCAGTTCTGTACGCCGCACATCGAATGTATGTAATGGCAAACTAATGTTTTTAACCCGTAACATGACCCCTCAACCTCTAATGGACTGTTTCGCTGCCCATCAATCATACAAAGACAGTATTAAAGCAAGGCGGGCTTTAAAAAAAAAAGAAAGAAAGGGAAAAAAAACATCTGTTTTTCCTCCAATTTTCTTGTCTGTGTGAAACTCAAATCTACAGCCAAACAAGAAAGCATCCAAAGTAATTTTCTCTTTCCAATTGAGTTACATGCTCTCAATCTGCGCAACACTTGCCATTTTGCTGTAGAAGAAAACTTAGTAGTCCTTTGTGTGTGTGTGTGTGTGTGTGTGTGTGTGTACTGCTGCACTACCAAAGGTTCCCCGGAGGAGGGAAGATCTCTGTCAGTTTGTCATCACACACAAGCTGCCAAGTTTTATGAAATACCAAATTACTAATTGGCCCAGCGTTAGGTTTCCCGCCTGGAAGTGAGACTGTAATATCGGGACCTCTATTAGGATCACAGAGAGAGCCACACTCAGCCCGTCTCCTGCTGAGCTGGCAAGTCTCCGTCATTTCACAGCACGCCGGAGACATGCGCATACAACACAAAATGATAATGAGGGACAGACTCAAACATTTTCACCGTGTTCGTAGGCTACTTAAAACACCGCCGCGGCCACGGTTTCACTACCAACATTGGCGATAAAATGAGCACTACTGTGGTGCAATTCTTTTAAATGAAAGGGAAACATCTGATCAGATGGATGATCCTCAGTCCAACTGCATTGTCTAACCACTTTGTAAAGTTTGCACAGATGTGATTGTTAGACTAAAAGCCTACACATTAACTGTGAAAACTGTAGAGGTCTATTTGTTCTGAATGAGGCCTGAAAAACGTCAAGCTCCTTGGAGCCTGTGTGGAGCACAATGAAAGCGAGCAGGTGCAGAAGAGGGTATGATAAAACCTCTATGAAAGGATACACTTGCCTCACAATATTTCCACAATACTGACAGACACCTGCATTGTTCATATCATCCAGTGCTTTACATCAAAAGAGCCGTGCGGTTAAGAGGGGCTAAAAGCACGATACTGAGTGAATAAGACCGGACGAGCACAGATCTCCGGGGTGATGACTGGACACTGAATCTGGATTAAAACCAGATGCACAGATATGAAGCTAAAACCAGAGATTCAGAGACGGGTGTGTGTTTGTATGAATGTGTGAAAAACAGCAGTACACCACTGTCCTGAATGTACTGGCAGTCGCACTAATGTCAGTCAAGTAATCTTTTTAACCACAAAAGGAAAAAATAAAGCCGGTTATAAATCCAGACCAAAAATGCTTTAATAGCCCTGCAGGGGAAGCAGCGGTTTGCCTGAGGAAGAACCAGGTGTGAGCTTTATCATGCCATCATTTAGAAAAACTGAACTGGTATTTATGTGACACACACACACACACGATGGATCTAAATGAATAGGACAGCCTCAGCGCTGTGAAGACTGATGTTTATTTTCCGTCTAGCAGTGCTCTCTTTTTTCAGGACTCCTAATCAAACACGCCCAAGGCCACTGGATGGATAAACACACACACATTTTGGCAACATTTCAATTCTTCTCTCAAGTGGTGCAAAAGGAGAGAATAAGGGCTGGCTGACAAAAAAAGAAAAGAAAAAGAAAACACCACCGCTGTAATTACTAAATACATATTTTATTGTAAAAAGAGCTTTACCCTTTGACCCAAACGTATATGGTTAGCAAATTATGGCAGCTGTTGATGTCCAGGAGTGACTGACTCCCAAAAATGTGACCATCGCACATAACACACATTATGAAGGTTCGAGTCACATATGGATTATCCCAAGAAACCCAAAACAAACAAAACTTATGAAAGCCACTTTTACGTATAAAGAAGGTCCTGAAAAACATGTTCTTCCATCTTTCTGGCACATGCAGGGGCAAATATACTTTTTAAAAAAAATCAATATGTATTATTTTACGATGGGTGACAGTAATTTCACACATGATACAGATGACCACGTATCTCTGTACTTGTTCTTTCAAACATTTCATTTTTGCTCCAACCACTCGAGGGTTAAAGTGTTTCACTCAATTCCAGTGCAAAACTGTGCAATTTGGTGAGCTAATGAGCTGGCTTCCCTTTAGAAAGTCTCATACTGCATGTCCTCAGTGTTGTACAACACATTGGAAAAAAAGTTTCAGTGGGGCTTTGAAGTATTGCTTCACAAGATCCCACTAGGCATTGATCCCCTTTTAAAACGCAGTTCCTTCATTTTCCTGCAGACAGTGCCACTTCGGTTAACCAGCGGTGTCCTGGTACGCAGATGGAAAACAGCGACTCCCTCTCCCACAGTTTGATTATTATCAGCTGTCTGTAAGGCTGATTGGAGGTCGAACCCTGTGTGCCCATCTTTGGCTCAACATTAGTGGTGATGAGGCCCGGCATATGCTTCAGCACATCCTGTGGGTATTTCATCCCGGAAGTAGCAGAGAGAAGTGGTCTGTCGGCACAGGACTTCCACCGAACCTCTGAGTGTCTCCTACACGTTTTGTGAAAGAAATCGGACTTTCTTTCCCGCCAGCAGCCAGCTCCTGAGGTCCTTGATGGAGGGAAGCTTCATTTTGTCCTTGTTTTTACTGTAAACATTCAAAAAAATTCCAAAGAGCACCAGAAGGCCGCCCCAGATGTACCTGACGAGGGCAAAGACGGAGAGGTTAGATGTTTTATACAACTAATGTGGGAAGACTTACGACACCCCGAGAAGTTTGTGGCTTCAGCTGAATGATGTAAAAGGTTAATAAATGCATAAATATCTGCTTTCCACAGAAATGCAAGGATACAGTCTGTCCTAATGAGCAACACTGGGCAAAGGTTTGCATGCACAAAAATCCACAGGGCATTGTTAAAATAACAACACATAACTTTTTTTTTTTGGACAGTTTGAGTGAAGTTGAGTTTTGCTGAAACGATGGACCGATGCTGCTGCCCTATCAAACACATGCAAACCAGGTGTAATACAGGTGTTGTATATCATACAACTCCTCAGAAATTGATGCAATTAGTATTTATACATTTGGTTAAATCTGCCATTTACTGATAACACACTGTAGTACTGCAGTTTTTTGGTTTTAGAAAGTGTTAGTTGTTGCCATAAAAAGGGACTGAGTCCAGTTAAGGGCACACACCAGCTGGAGGGAGAATATATTTGGCTGCGATGACACACAAGTTTTTCTGTTTCGTGATACACACGCACACAGTTTTTAAGAGTCACTGAACAACAGAGCAGTGGATTCACTCTCTGACAGCGCAGAGGGCGAGTGAGAGGGTGAACAAAAGAGGGAAGGACAAACTGAAGGAGCGGAGGAAAACTCGAGGTCTGCAAATGGACTGAGGACATAAAAACCAGGGGCAGAGAAGCCAGATCAAGTTTTTTATTAGTCAAAAGAGGGGGTCAGCAGTCACACTGTAGACTTACTTTAAACTAGGAGGAAAGTGTTTTAAGTCAAAAGGTGGTGGTACTTACTGGAAAGTGAAGGGTTTTGCAAAGAACATGAAGGAAAGTACGATAGTCATGGCCTTCCTCCCAGTGGTCACTGCACAGAAACCCACACAGATGCGTTACCATCAGTGACACTCGTTACATTTCTTTACTTAATTACTTTTAAAATATGACTAAGAAAAGACAAACATCCTGGGTTAAGATAGTGATAATTTTTTTTATCTATATAATTGTGTGGCTGACTGAAATATGACTATTTGCCGTTTATGCCGACAATGCTGTTTTCACACGAGATAAAACAATTCTGAGGAAAACTTTATAAACTGCGACTCTGACCTGTTACAGCAACCAAAGCCCCAAAGAGCTTGATTAAGGCCAGCACAAAGGAGATCCCAAAATAACCCGTAAGAGAGAAGAAGAACGCGTAACCATATGTCTTCACGGGATGCTGAGAAGGAAAGAGGGGAGAACAGATAAACGAACAGGGTCCAGATGAAAAAACACTAAAAACTGCAACCCTGTGCTACTGGAAAACATCAAAACATCATCAATCTACAAGGTTAAAGCTGAAATACAAAAAACAGGATCCTGACACATTAGTCCTAAAAGGATCTGATTTCACATTCCTTCCAATGCTAACGGTTGAAAACATAAAGCAAACAACCCCACTAAAAGCTAGGAATGTGTAATCACATCATCTTCAGGTATATTCACCTCTGAGCAGAATGCTACGGCCGGTCCCAGCCCACCAACACACAGCAGGCCCACCAGTATGTAGACAAAACCAATGGAGTATGAGTACAGCACCTGTGAGCGACAAAATGCGGCATTACCACAACATAGAACAGAAGTACTTTCAATCACACCATCAACCAAAGCATTCGGGATTTTTCTCCAACAATGTGTGATCTATCAAAATGCCTTTGGATTTATATTATTTCACTAGTGTACCATTTCAGAGTTGGAGCCGTT
The DNA here is from genome assembly GCF_000239375.1 of Pundamilia nyererei. Lineage (NCBI taxonomy): Eukaryota > Metazoa > Chordata > Actinopteri > Cichliformes > Cichlidae > Pundamilia > Pundamilia nyererei. The sequence goes on from NW_005187408.1 coordinate 257,286, forward strand.
ATGGAGTTTCATGGCTTTCTCTTGCACGTTTCCAATGGCAGCATCTGCACACAGCGCCAGGGAGATGAGAAGGACACCTGCGTGCACAGAAACATGCACATGTAACCATTCAGGGTGAAGAAGGGGAAACATTAACAAACTACTCAATTTCAAACAGACGCCTCAAGGTGCTTTAACTAAATATATTATAATATTATTCTAGAAGTTCATAGAGCACAAATAGACATTTTATGCACTAAAATAAAAGTTTCCAGCCACAATTCAGTGATCCAAGAGTAAAAGTGAAAGAACCTGTGACAGACGTCAGCAGCTACATTATGGAGATGTACATCATATATACAGTGACTCATGCAACATCTCTGTATTTGTATAGGAGCCTCTGTTCGAAAACCATCTGAGTTTGCAGGTGGATCTCAAAGGAAATACCTGTGACATTGAAGTTGGGGGCCACTTTGCTGTCTGCTAGGGTAAACCAGATGAGTCCCAGACTCATGCAGAGAGCAGCAGACACATCAGCCACATTATAACGTTTACCTGGGACATAAAGATGGAGAAAAACGTTATTTAAAATATCTTCTATTTTTATTTTTCAAGCCTTAAATCTAAACCTATTTCTTTTACTTGTCACCTACAAAAATCAGGCAAAGTTTTTAAAACTACACCAGCATGAAATCTACACTTTAATGTATGATATGTGTAACACTTTAAAACATCCCAGGCACAATAAACCAAACTGAGAGAGTTTACCCTCAAGCACAGCTTACAAAGAAATCTTTGAAAGATGACGACCCACCTTTAATAAACAGAAGTTGACATTGGACTGAAGTAAAAACACATCACTAAAGAAAGTTTTTGCAACAGATATTGTTCACAACTTAAAGTTTCTTGGGCTGTGCATGCAAGAATGAAAAAGGAAAAAAAAACTGTGAAAATGAAAAAAAAAAAAACGTGGGAGGAAATAAAACAACAGGATGAAGGAGTCTTTCAAAAACAGGCTGACGGATGGATGCCTTGAGGTTGACGGGGGACGTGGCATCAGGTTGTGGTCGGCTTTGATTCCCTGACTCGTCTTTGAAGGGCCTCACATCAGATGCATCCCCACACCCCTGCCTCCATCCATCCATCCATCTGTTCATCCATCCCTCTCTCCCACTTTCTTTCCTCTTTGCATTTGGAGTGAACAAATTCTGTTTTCCACTCGACCCCCTTGAGGGACCGTGGTCCTCACATTTATTCATCCAGAGAGACGCAAGGAGGCGGGTGAAAAAACATAAAGAAATTTAAAAAAAAAAATGCACGAAACCCTTCTCACGTTCAGGACGTTGAACCTTGTGAAGGCCAGTGTGAGGATGAAAGGACAGACAGAAGTAAGAGCGGGGAAGAAACTGCACGTACTGCCGACCGGGCCCTCACGACAGAAAACAACAGACGTGGATGAAAAGGATGCAGTGAAAGTTGAAAGGTGGTCACTGCTTCAAAGGAAATATGTGATGAATGAAATGAGGTGGAAAAAATGAATCTACTTTTCCCCCCTGTAAATGATGATGTAACATTCACTTTTATTATATTCTGAATAATAAAAAAAAAAAATCTTCATTTTCAGTTATTTTGAAAAGACTGTTACCTCATGTGCCAACAGATTTGAGCTACATGTACGATTATGGTTTTGTTGAAATGATGAAAACTTAAGAGATTACAGTAACAGGTTCATGCTCTAAGGCGATCTCCTGAAAGCAGGAACCTTTAAGCTGACCCTAACTGTTGATTTACATTTGAACAAGACCAATTAAGCTTTTATAAGCCAACCCAAAAAACAAATACCAGACTAAATAAATATACCATTCAAAAAAGTTAAAGGAAAACTTTGAAAACAAACCAAATCCCAGTGGGGAAAAAATAATACTGATAGGACTGGATAATGTGTTAGGAATAAAAGGAGCCCCAATGTGCTTGTATGCATCCCTGACAATATCAGGGGAATGCTGCTAAAGGAGATGAAGGATGGAGTCTTGGGGGGGGGATCCCCTCCCAGTTCTGAACCATTGCATCACAGAGCTTCTGGACAACTTGGCGGAATAAGATGGACAGAAACATAATGTCCCAGAGGTGTTCTCTTGGATTTAGGTCAGGTGAGATTCGTCAATGTTATCACTTACTTATTCCTCCAGGACCTGCCTATAAATTCTCACTGCATGAGGCTGGGCATTGTTGTGGACCAAGAGGACCAAAGGACCCATTGCACCAACACAGAATCTACTAATAGTCCAAGGATATTATCCTGATACCTAATGGCAGCCAGGATGCTGCTCACTAGCCTATAGATGACTGTGAGTCCCTCAATACATTCACCTCCCCAGACCATCACTGACCCACCACCCAACCAGTCATGCTGCATGATGTTTCAGGCACCATAACGTTCTCCCCAGTTAATCCAGACCCTTTCACATCTGTCACGTGTACTCAAAGTACATGCTCTCTGCTCCCATCTACAGAGCTAGGTGTCTAGAGGATGTCAGTCCCTCATGCCACCCTCATGAAATTTGCTTCTAATTATTTGGTCACACCAGTGGCCTTCTGGAGGTCACTTTTTGTAGCTCTGCACATCCTGCACAAAGGAGCAGATACCAGTTCAGCTGACGGGTTATGCATATTCTACGGTCATGTTCAGCTCTCCTAAAGTAACTGTCTCACCCACGCTTTTAAGACTGTGCTGGGAAGCATAGCAAACCTTGTGGCAATCAAACGTATTAATGTGTCATCCTGGAGGAGTTGGACTAACTGTACAACCTCTGTAGGGTCAAGGTATCATCTCATGTCATCAGTAGTGATACTGATTCTAGCCAAATGCTAAAAATAGTTCTTTTAATTTGTTGAACAGTTTACATAACACAGGAAATCCCCTCAAATTATTTTACAATGAGAAAGGCATAGAAATGGTCTACAGAGAGCTGCAATACTGATGCCCACGGATCATCTAGTAGCAAGGATGAAGACTTTGCAGAGCAGGAACCAAAATACACACAATGCGCACACTGTAAATAAGTATCAACATAGGAAGCTGACCTTGTATAAACACTCCTCCAATCATGACTGGGATGAGTTTACAGCACTTGAAGATGACCTGTGTAGGGTAGTTCAAGTAGCCCAAAGAGGTATTTGACAGGCCCATAGTGCCCACCGTTAAAAATGCTATAATCATATAGGTCTTCCCTGGTATCCTGGAGGAGATGAAATTAAAAAAAAACAAAAAAACAAGGAAGAAAAAGTCAGACACAAAATGTGTTTTACAGGCTGTCTTCTGGGGGGCAAAGCATAATCTGTTATCATACCTTCTGCGTTTGTCCTGTGTGAGCTGAAGCTCTACTAATCCAAACATGGAGTAGAAGCCAAACTGGACCAGAGTGAGGTACCAACCAAAGGGCTTGAATCCTTCCACAGAAAATATTAACTCCTATATTGAGGGACGAATATAAAGACATAACAAAACACCCTTAATAGCCTTGTCTCAGTTTTATTTAATCAATATATTCACATGTTATCACGTTGAATAACACATGTAATTACTGCATTTTTACTGTATTACTATACGTGTGTGTGTGTGTGTATAAGAATTATCGTAATCCCCGTTACCTGTAAGTATCCATACATGAGGTAAAAGAAGAAGACTCCAGCCACACAAATAAAGAACTGTGTGGGTGCACTTAAGCTGCTCAGGTTGATCCCCAGAACCCTCAGCTCCTCCACAGACTTTATATGAGGTGACATCACCTCTGTAGACGAGGGGATGGAGATTGAAATGTGCTTCCGTGAACTGTTGTAGCCCACCAGGCCATATTTGGCACTCATTGTGTCAGCGCCTGCTGGAAGCTGCAGGGACATAAAGAAAGATTTGATGCTCCTCCTTTATGATGCTTCGGCATAAAGCACAGACTGCAGCTTTGATAAGAAGATAGCGAAAGAGCTCACAGAGGCATTTCATCATTACTGTGTATACGAAATGCAGATTGATACACCCTTCAAACTGCATGCAGTTGAGAAACTAGCATTAGGCAGGCTAACCTAATATTCCAAAGTAGAAAATGAAGGATGGGGCGGATAAACTAAGCCTGGAGCTGAGCTTTCATCACCTCGTGTAAGAAATGGTGACCATTCACTGGGTCATTTTTATGATGACAGTAAAAAAAAAAAAAAAACTAGAGTGGCTGTGCCATCAACAGAAAGACCTGTTGAACACGTTACACCATGGGAACTGTGCTGAAATGAGGCGACTAAATGAAGCCATATTCTCTATTATATGAGTATGCAAACGATCCTTGCAGGCAGTGCAAAGCAAACAAGAGATCTTAGAGTAAACACTTAAGCAAAAATACCAGGCGAGGTTTTAGTGATGCAGTATTTTCGATACTTCGTTATTGAGCATGCACATATTATTGTCACTGATTCCCCATATTCTTTTAAAGACTTCTTTTCATTTTTTTCATTCTAAACTATGAGAACTGCTAGTGATCACTACTCTGACTCAAATCCACTCAGGATACGTTGCGGCCAGTGATATTCTGCCACGAGTAAAACCACTGAATAGCATTCACCAAAGCATCCACCACATTAAAGCTGTGCTAAATGAAAAAACATTATAAAAAGAGACTGTTCTTACCCCTGTTTAAATAGCCGGTAACGGTAGCTAGGCTACGAAGCAACCCGTTTCTAACGCCATGAATACTGAATGGAGGCTGTCATTTGATCAGAGAGCAACGATTAACAATCCAAAGACGCAGCTATTAACGTCATCTTACCACACGTTTGCTGTTAGCCACACATGTCGCACCTGACATAGCTTTATCATTCACCAGAGTAAGCTACAATAGCAATCTCGTTACCTTCAACAACACTTCCGGGTGTCTTTACGTGCTCTTATCCCCAGTTTCAGAGGCAACACCGGTGAAAATCATTCCCCTCGACTCGCTCGGCTTCATCTTTCACACACTCCGAACATTTTCACGTTTTTGGTCCTCAGTGACAAAAAGGCCAAAAATGCGCTTACAAGCGTGCTAGCCTGCTAAAGGCTACATGCATTTGCAGGGATGGCAGGCTAGAAGCAGCCAACAACTTCCGCTCGGCTCCGAACTCTGAACTGCGCCGCTATTGGTCAGCGGAGACAGGCACTGCTTCTGCAGGTGGCTTGTTTCACGTTTTTTAGCTCCCGTAAAAATAACAAAAATGTATTGGTCGGTGCCGTCCTGTCGATTCGGCACAAACACAACAGAAGTGAATTATTAGCTGCATTTAATAGGAGAAAGACCTGACGGGCTGTAATACGCTAGCTTACCTGGGTAGAGGAGTTCATCATGAATAGGTAGGGTACTGTTCCTGTCGCTGTCCACATCATCAGTGACACACAAGCACTTCTGGTTAATCCTGCTGAGTGACGGTCTGAGGTGTCAGTTTTCATTTTACTTTCAATTTTAAGAATTTATTTTTATGATAAAACTATTATTTTGAAAAGGGTCAAATTATGTACAGATATAAAGTTGAAGTCAACCAGGATAAAGGATAGTCAAATATAATGTAGAGGTGTTTTGTTATTTTGATGTCGTGCTATGTTGCACCTCTAACTTTGCTAGCTTTTACTTTTTTTCTTTAAAAAATTATTTTTAACTTTTTTTTTAACATCCAATACTGCAGTTAGATGGGAGAATTTCTAGGTTTATATTTTATTAAAATTTTTTAAGTATAATTTAATTTTTACGCTATCACCTTCAAGGTCATCTCCTTGTGCATTTCTTCCAGCGTTCCTGCACCTGCATCACTCCGTGGAGGTTTAGTTTGGACAGCTTCACGCAGCTGTGCAAGCTCGTGAGAGCAAACATCAGCTTCTGTGGTAAGGTATCAATCAGATCCAAAGTGCATGTAGTGGAGCATTGCTGGTGGGGGGAATTTGGTCTCCAGTTAAGGCATTAAAGGTGCATCACATCAGGAAACATGTTCAGCATTTGTCCCCAGAGGTCAGCCTGTGGAGGCAGAGCTCTTTCATAACGTCTTGAGCTGTCTGAAGGAAAGCATTTAGTAGAAGTGACTTGAACCGTGGTGTTTGCCGTTTTCCATACTGTACCCACTGAAAAAAAGCATTAAAAAAGAGCATAGTAGTTTTCCCCAACCCGACGTAATTGTCCCTCAACACCTGGCAACCCTAAATCCCCATTTTGATCTCTGATCATCGTTAAGCTTCCACGTTGATGCTTTATATAAGAATACTCACAGGACTTTTAGATTGCATGTCATCCACCATCGACACTTTTGCTATTGATACTTTACTTGATATTTAACTGTAGAAACATTTTTCTGCTCTCATTCTGGATGATTTAAGTTAATTTTTGATGGAGTTTAAGTATCAACGGTGGAGATACTGAAGCTGTAGCAGTAATCATTCTGACGTTTAGGTGTCATATAAGTATTGTTACTGTGCAGGACAGCTTCACAAGTCAAATATTGTCCTCAACAACTTTTTTCCCCTGATTTTCTACATTTCCTCTTTCCACCATTCCAACAGTCTTCCACCTTTATCCTAGTATATTTTCCCATCAGCTCTTCTCTCCCTTCACCGTGCTTTCATGTTCATATAAGCTTTGCTCTGCATCACAATTCTTTTGCTCTTCCCTCCCCTTATTGCATTATTCCCTCCTCAACCTCCTCTGTTCTGGCTCTGTCTCTTGGCCATCTCATATCCCTGCCTCTCCCTCTTTGGTTTCCCCGGCATAAGGCATGAAGCTCTTTTTTTGCCCCTTCATTTCCCTCCTCCCTCATCTAGCCTTCCTTTCTCCCTGCTGTCCAATCTCAAATCCTTCCCTCTGCCTTTCTCTCTGTCGCTCCCGCTCTCTCGCTCCCCCTGTCCTCCTTCCCCAGCCAGAGGTTAATACACTCCAGGATGGCATTATTTCCTCCCCAGCCCTCCGACAATATAAAAATTCAGAATGGACAGCTCAATCCCTCTTCCATCTCAGATTTGATTGTAATGGTATTGCCTCCTGTCCCTGGGAGGCCCCTGCCGCCTCGCCAACCCAGCCTTTATGACACTAAATGGCCGGGCTACAATTTTTCCATCTTTTCAAAAAATTCTGTTAATAACTCATTTGGAATGAGCCGTCGACACTCCCTGGGCTGTCTGCGGCCAGGTCTCTCACCTCTCTGCTCACAGGGGTCACAATATACAGAAAAAGATGCAGGGCTGAATCGCAAATGTAAAAGGTTAATTAATCTCCCTGAATTTACAATCCCATTCCCCGCGCACTCCAATCGACAGTCCCACAGAGACAAAAATGTCATATTTACAACCTGGCATGGAGAAAAGCACTCAGCAATGCACAGTTGTCGAGCACAGGCGAAGGCCTGTCCGACCACTTTTCCTTCCCCCCGTCCAACTTTACAAGTGCAACCATTCATCTCGCATGATGGATTTATGTAATAAAACCCATTTCCTTTTCCCATACGATCCTATTAAATAATAAAATAATTATTTATTGATTATTCAAAAAGGTACATATGCGCGGGTAATGGCTTTGTACCACACCACTGGACCCGCAATAAATAAAGCAGGCAATGGGAAGGCTTGAGAGGGACAGAGGAATAAAGCAGGGAGAGAGGGAAGGGGGGGGGGGGGATGAAATGACTTTTGAACTAGTGAAATCTGGATCCAATATGGCCTCTTGCAGTACAGATCAGGAAGGACATTATCCGATCTTCAGGAGGCTCATGTGGGAGTGCGACCTATGAATGTTTTTAATATTGTAAATCGACCATAGAAATTAGACTAGACAACTGGGTCACAGAGTTTCTCCTAAACGATGGCAAACACCAGTTTTCTTTTTCTGACCGGGTTACGAGTGTTTACTGTTTTGCACGGATACAGCGAACACCTGATAAAGCACACGATGAAAAGTTAATTACAGAGTTGGAGCTAGGGGAGGCTAAAAATGTCCATTTTAATAATTAACAGACTCTTAAAGTGTTTCTTTTAGAACTTTTTGCTACTAAAATATCTTATTGAGCTACACTGAGCTGTCCAGTAGTGTCCGAACAAAGACATTTAAAATTTTTTTTTTTTTTCAAGAAAATAATCTCATATAAACACCCTGCCCTTAAATGGTGCTTCATTTTATTTATTATTCACCATCAGTGTCATAAAAAAAGCCCCTCTGCCCAGCCGTGGATCATTTCAAAAGAGACACTTTAATGTCAGCCAGATATTACATTGAGGGCTTCTTAATAACCCATTTGTGTTTGGTCTTATCCTCGGCTAAAGTGCACTCGCTCTCCGTTGTCTTTTTCCTGGGCTTGTCTCAAGCCTCCTGCATGCTACGGAAAACAGATGCTATCTCGGCTATATTACTTCTCAAAGCACTCATATCCTCTCCCATGTTATTTTCTTTGATCTGCTAGGCTTGCTGCTCTTACATTTTTTTCTCAACCCACCCTCCCCACCACCACCACCACCACTCCATCTTCTATCCTCTCTGCCAGAGTGCAGAGGCAAACCGGCCAGACTGGTTCACGGTGGTTGTGGACCTTTCAAATTCACCTCATCTGTTCTCTGTCATCGAAGGGCACGAGGGGCACGGTGTGTCGGATCTCTTAGAATCTCCGTTTAATGAGCCTGCACCATCAGAGGACAGAGTGTCAGCTTACATCCAGTGAACACGTTAAAGCAACAACTCCTAAAGTGTTAGGATTTATATGTTTTGTAAAAAAAACCAGCAAGTCCAAAATCTTCTTTAGCTCCAGCGCTTCATACCTGTCCAATCATAAAGAACACAACTGTTTTGTGTAAGAAGAAGAATTTTAGTTACAAGTTGCTTTGAGTTGATGGGAACTTTGCAGAAAGTTTGGTTGAAGATAAACTTTCACAAAAACAAGTTCAGGCTTTGGCGCATTAAAGCGGGTCATATCAGTACCTTATACTCATGCATCTGTATCAATACAATTTAGAAATAATGCCTGATCTCGTTTGTAAAGACTATACTTTTTTTCCTTTTTGACATTTTTACCTTTAGAGAGCTGAGAGTGAAGAGAAAATAAATACAGGGCTCAACTTAAAGTAGAATGACATACATTAAAAGTCCCCAGGCATCGATCCAGAGTTATAGCCTCTACTGTACCAGGTTGTTTCTTCAAGTTGTTCCCACAAAAAAACAATAAACATCCCTCCTTTTTCCACCGGTCGACTTCCACTGGTTTTCCCGGTCAACTTTCTTTCAAGAAGTCAAACATCCAATTGAAGCATCGCTTCAATTGTTCAGCCTTACATTGAACATCAGTGTGTTTTTTCCAGGTTTTACAGTAACATTCAAACACATGCAGTTTTTAGGCTTATCTGTCCACATGCACAGGTCATAAGCGGTAAAAAGAGAGTTAATGGGGGCCACTGAAGGCAGGCACAAGAGACCGAGGAATCTCTGACTTTCTTATGAGCAGCCAGGAGGGGGAAGCATCCCTCTTTGCAAGTGTGCTTAGAAGAAAAGGAAAGAAAAAGTAATTAAGCAAACAATTTACCAGGAATTGTGTGTCTGCTTATCCAATCTACCGTACTCGCTTTTGCTCTAATACATACAGACAGAAAATGGAGGTGGGGGTGTGGGGTGCGGGGGGCGCAGATAGATTGTTTTTTGTCTCCTCAGAGTGACGGTAAATGACACACATGTTTCATTGCCCATTCATTTAACCTGCACTGTGCTTATGAAGAGAAAGGGATTGCAAAACAAATTACGTAGTGTCATTTAATTAGGAGTTTGGCTGTGAGCAATAATCCCGTTTTTTCTCATAACCTTTAACTACTTAATGGATTTGAGAAGCTATTACCTTTCAAGATTTCCGTTTTTAATTATTTGGAGTATTGTCACAGATATGAAATGTCAATCACACTCCGGGATTAATGCTGCGCTTTATGACTGAATATTATTTACTTATGGGTTGAAGCTGGAGGAGCTCTCTCATCTGACAGGTTTGCAGACGCAACAGAACTTTGCAATATGCAAAATCCTCTCCGTGTCGTTTATGCTCCCATTTGCTAACAGCCTCATTCTAAATCCACGAGAGGCCATTATTTACTTAGATATTATAATTATGTTTATGATAACGGCAAGCCACGGTAAACCTCATAGTAATATTAGAAGCGCTCTTATGTGAAACTTGGATTGGATTATAATAATGACTCAGTTTTAATATGTACAAACTCAATTTATAGCTTCCCTCCTTTGGCGTTTATACTGCAGGTGTGCGTGTGTTTAAAACATAATCCGTGCGCTATGTGTGCATGTGTGTTTGGATAAGTCCTCTGCAGAGGAACTACCTCTCACCCTGATCACGTTTAAGGCAACGCTGTGAAAGTAGCAGAGAGAGTTTGTTTAGTTTCCCCTGGAGGACATCGCAGTTCTCTGCCAACAGACCAACCCACGTACTGTGACGCTAGGCCTGACTGTGTATACAGATATCTTAAATACATGAGCCATCTGAGGTACCCTTGATTTTTTCTTCTTCTTCTTCTTTCTTTTTTTTTTTTTGCCAGATACTCACAGGACCACAAGGGCATGTGTCCCGATCTTAAATCAGCACTCCTGCTGTGACAGCACGCTCTGTACCTGGACAAAGTGGATAATACGTGTCTATTTTGAATTTTTAAGTAGATCCAAACTATATATATATATTAGAAGCGCCCAATATAGCTTGTCTGGAAGTTGATAGTTTTACTCGTGCTAATGTCGAGGAGAATAAATGAAACGCACCTCAAGCAGTTCAAATATTCATAGCTTTATTCAAATAGATGTTTTCACCCGGGTTTGACACGGCTCTTAGGCTGGCGTGTTGGCTCCTCAGACCCCCCATGGCATGGGGCATGTAATCATCCTGAAAGTCTCTCTGGGTGTCTGCACTCTCATAAAGCAGGAAAATGGATCGTGTGGCCCAGGAAGGGAAAATGAAAGAAAAGGAGAATGAAATTACAGACCTGGCTGACTGCACAAATCATGCATATCATGTTTTATGGCTTGCCAGAAGAATTCAACACCTGTGGATCATCGTAGCTATAATTGTACATGAACGCACCGGGATGGAGGTGGGAGGAGAGAGTTGTGGTTTGCGTGTCGCTGAAAGTGCGAGCGAGAGTGCGCGCGCGCGTTCTTGTAGGTGTCTGTGTGCTGGAGAGTGTGGTTTTATTTTTTTTTCTTTTGCTGGCATGACTGGCTTTTAGAGACAGAGGTAAGACGATAAAAGAAAGTTACTGGAAACGCCTGTTGTTCTTCCCCGTATATCCTGGGTGAGCCACCCGCAGCCCACACGGTTCTCTCACAGAGGCTTCATTTACCAATGTAATTACCCTGTTTATTTACCCTACATGCTTTTGGTGGTAAAACGGGGCCAATTCATCAGATCAGGACAATTTGGCCCGGCTTTGGGCTTTTGCCATTTACTTTAATTAAATGAGGCAATCAGTGAATCATAAATCACAGCCGGTGTGACCACTAGCTCTGTTTGAACCCGGTCTTCCTCTTTAAAGCTGACACACCTCGCGCTAAAGCTTAAATTAGACACAACTACAGCCTCTGAAAGCTCCAGTGCGGATTGTAATTCTAGTTTATTATCACTCCTCCAGGTGCACGTGGGCTAACGCTGAAAATCAGTTTTTTAACAATTATTATTATTGTTATTTAGTCCTAATTGTGTTTTTTATCATCTTCACAAGTTTTGACACTTTCTTTAAAAGTTGCATGAAAGATGCATGAATAAAGGTGAAACCCCTGATCGAACACCACCACCACCACCCTCTTCCTCTTCTCTCCCTCCCTTCTGTTGTGGATGCTGATGCTTGAGTCAAATTGATTACACCACTCCATCTGCATCATGACTGGCCTCCTCCTGTGTTTGCCGCCTCTGCCTACAGCACAGAGTTAGTGTACAATTACATATAGTTTAATATATCTGCCTGAGCACCTTTAAATAAGCATCACAAGTCCACAAGGTGATTTGTCTTCCAGCCCCATTACTCCATTGTACATCTTGATAGCCAGGGATCGCTCCTAGCTATGTTTAAGCATTAAATAGTGTATTATTATTTCACATAAATCAAGCTGAGTTGTGAGGGGGGTATTCATAAATTTTGCATTTCTCACAGACAGTATTTTAAAGCCCCTCTCTCTCTCTCTCTCTCTCGCGCGCTCTCTCCCCTTCTCCTCCCTGCCGCTCTGAATTTGGGAGACTAAAGCAATTCGGCTCCCTGCACTTGATAGTACATTAAAGATGGGCATATCAGCGAGGTATATTCAAAACAACATGTAATGCAGTTTAGATTAAGTTTGAGTTGCTTTACCACATTCATCATAGCACCGTTTCCATAATGAGCGCCCTTGCTTTTTTTGTCAGCGATGCAGCCCGACACATGCACCGATGCCATCAGAGAACACTGTATTGTTATTGTCATGAATAATGGGGGAAAACAGTAATAAAGCCCATTTATCATAATATTTTCCCGGTTAACCATGGCTACTGAATCTCTTATCTGTGCTCAGCGACGAAAGGACGAAACTCAATTTAAATGTGAGCATTTGCCGTCACTCTTTTCTCGCCAGGACGAGTTGCAGCCCCCCCGAACACCCCCTTCCCACCGGCCTTTGGATATTAGACTGTTTGCGCAAGACGTCTACTGAGGAAATGACTTCACTCAGGAAGCTGGATGTCAGCTTTGCACACGAGCAGGAGAACTGCCAACGTTACAGTCAGGCCGACAACACGTTCTTTTCACAGCTCGCGCTCCGGTTGAGTGTAAAGCCTACAAAAAGTGACAAAGGAGGAAATTGGACTCGCGGTTGTTTTGGTTACTCCAAGGACACCTTACACATTCGTTTCTATCTCCAGTCTCTGGCCTGGTTTTCTGATTGGTCCTGACATACCAGTCACAGACCGGTGTGAGGTGAAACTCAGGGATTTGTGTGTGTGTTAGCATTACGAGAATTGTGTGGCAGCTCTGCCAAGTCGCCCTAAAGATTACGCCATTAAAAGGTGGAAGATTACACAGTCGTGAATATTTACATCACTGTAAAATAGCTGTGATGCTTGATTATAATATTTATGCTTACAAAATTGTGATTACGTTGGCAGAAACAATGTCTGCATTCTTTTTACTTGCTCTGATGTCTGTGCTCATGCAAAAAAGATGCAGAAGACTTTATAAATTTAGCTAAGAGAAAAAAACTACATAAGCCACCCCGCAAAACAAGATATGATGGCTGTCATGTTGTAAAATGGATCAAATTACCTGAATTATGCAGTATTAGTGAAACTTCATGAGTCACTGGGAATCATACTCCTTGCATATTGGTTAGCTTAAATTGTTCAAATAATGCAAAAGTCTCATAAGTTTGACTTTTGTGATTCCATGCTCTCATTGCAACACTACACCACAATTAAAGCTAATTTTCCCTTTTAAAACATGCTTATCATTTTCTGTACCTAATAATTATATGACCCACTGGGCCCCCGGCGGGGCTTCACTGCTGCAACAAAGTCAGTAGAAAAAAAAAGAAGAAAAATCTTGTAAAAGTCAATGCAAATTGGAAACTGACTGGATGCCAGGACAGTAAGTTGAGGATTGGGTTGGGGGAGGAGGAGGAGGAGGGGGGCGAGGAGGGGAAAAAATGTCTTTGAACTAGTTTTTGCTTGCAGAAAATATCGCTCCTGGGTTGATATTCTTTCTGAAGTGTTTCATGGCAGCGAGAATTAAGAAATAAAGCAGAGAGCCAAATGATTCAGTGAAAAGATGGCACACACCCACAGGTATTCTGTTCACATGACATCACCATGCGTAAAATTGACAACTTCAAGTTTTTTATTATTGTGATTTTTAAAAAAAAAATACTTGGTTAGTTTATAAGAACCTCTTCCAAGACAGCAAAGTTGCTCAATTCTTTGTTGGGTTTTTGTCAGTCCGGCAGTTTTCATTAAACACAACTTTACAAAAAGACCTATCAGGGCTTTTGTTCTTAATCGCATCACAGCCGCATGAAGGTACATGTGAACGAGAACTCTTTTTTTTTCCTTCCTCCACCTTCCTTCATTCCTTGGAAGAACGTTTGCTCTGACCTTGACATGTGCAGGCTGGCTGGATGTTTTCCTCTCTTCTCAACTCGGCTCACGAACTGGAAACTTTGCTCCTGTCATCTCTCTTTCTTATGATCGCTCTGCTTTCTTTAGCTTACGCACACAGGGAACAGACTGGCGACGGTACCTGGGAGGATAAATGCTCAGTTAAATTGAATAAACACGATCCAGACATGCGCCATTCCGGCCTGTCTGTTGCGGACGATTCGCAGAGATCCCCCGATTCCATCAGTGAAGAAGGTGCAAAGATTAGATGTCAGCCGAGAGAGGCCACTGTCAGATAAAAGAGGATCCACGGCTCTCGCGATAAACGTCATTTTAATCCAACATCAGATAATCAGTGATTTTACTGAAATGGTTTCATAGCTTCCTTTGTTATCTTTTGATGATAGATAGCAGTATAGAGTGCATACGTTCACGCTAGTATTTCCTCTAATTTTTTTTGCACACACCCCTGCTGTTTGCTCAGTTCCTCTCAGTTTAGCAACGTCTTTATCTTAAGGTTGAAGTGAAAATATACTCGTATTTTTCCATCTGTGTAATAGTTTGTAAGTGTTCGATCGGTGTCTAATGCAGGACTTAAGAGGACCCACGCCCACGCGCCCCACCCTCGTAGTCACCATATATGTTTATGCTCCAGATGCTCTCTTGTCCTCTCGTGTTAAAACAAAATCGCCTGTCTATCATCTCACCATAGGTGCACTGGGTGGGGCAGGATTCCAGTCTTTTGAAGCGAACTTGTCATGAGAAATCTGCATCGCCGGGACAGAGTGCAGTCACAGGCACAAGATTAATTGTTTGCGGTGCACCACTTCAAACGTTTTTTTCCAGACGCTCCATTATAATAAACTTTTGCACAGCTCATCATCACCTGTGTGCACACCTGCGGACGGGCACGCTCAGTGAAAATGTCAATTGTTGTGAAAATACATGCACGTGTTCACGTGCAGGAAGGCGAACATGCACACAAGGGTTCATAGTCATGGAATATATATATACACGTGCGTGTATATGTTTACTTAAAATGTGTAGATCCATAAAATAACTGCATAAATGTATATTGACAACTGACACTGCTCTACACACACACACACACACACACACACACACACACACACACACACACACAAAAGCATGCACGACTCCGGGCAGACTGCAGCAACACAACATTAAGCGGTTTTCTCTTCTCTGTTATCTCCAGCTTCCTTTTTGCCCTTTGGTTAAACATTCTCTTGGCATGCATGATCTCATTTAACTTTGATTTCCTCTTTTTCCAGGACGGCATCCTCGATGGTTCCAATTTCCAGCCCATTCCCCAATTTTCAACCCCAATGACAGACAACACACGCTCGAATGGGTGCTTTGCTAAAGAAGGGAATTGGTAAGTGATGATTTTAAATGCTGTTTAAGATAAAAAGAGAAGTTTTCAACAGATAAGAGTGTGCCTGGGTAGAGAGCAGGAAGCTCGGAGATACCAGTTAGAATGTACTGTTACAGTAGCCACATACCACATGTGGGATTTATGGTGCTGGGCTTCAGATAGCGCTGCAGTAGAAAACTATTTTTTTCTTTTTTGTTGTTTTCAATAAACTATTACTTTACATTAGATATGAAATATTTCTATAACAGTGTTGGAAAAAAAAGCTTTCATGTTTTTTGAAGTTGTGCTAAAACTCTGAACCTAAAGGGAATATGTAGATAATTAATTTTATTCTTAAAAAAAAATCCTAAATTTAAAATGCAAAACCCTCCAATCAGTGTAATTTGAAGGTGAACTGCTGAACTGAACTGACCTGACTGGTTCTCAGTGGTGTAACAATAATTATACATATTGCATTCTGGGCTGAAAATAAATACAAATTATTACACCTTTTCCTGAGTTGAATTTAGGCTTTGGATGCATAATTTTAGTTTTATAAATTAAAACATAATTATAGCAAATGTTATGTTTTCTTTAAACAATAAAGTTCTTCTGATTATTTTATTACTATCGCAAAATAACTTGGAAGCCTTTCCCTTGAGAAAATCTGTAAAATTAAAAATAAGACAAAGGATGGATCCCCAAACAATGACAATATTTATTTAATTTGTTCCTCTTCAGTGTGGACAATTTGTCCAGCATGAAGTGCTTTTTTTGTTTTTTCCTCTTGGTTGAAAAGAGCAGCTCATTGTAGAGCTTTAAGTGGTTTGTGTAATCCCCTATAACCTATACCATGAAGCCACAGGATTGTGAAAATCTGTTTTCAGCACATTTTGAGTAGGAGCGAACCTGGGAATTCTCTCTCTCTCCCTCTCTCCCCAACTCTGTCATGAAACAGAGCACCCCATTTCCATATCAATCGGATTAGTTCCAAGACCAGGCAAGTAGGAGTAATGTAAGTAACCGTACAAATTTAAATATAGGACATCAAAAACATTGTTAGGCATTCATTTTTTTTTGAGGCAGCCCTGGCTCTCTGTTTCCCTCTGTGAAGATGAGATGAAAATGTATCTCCTTAAATTTATTTTCATTTTATTTTGAAAGGCGCTCAGCACCATAGTATTTTTTTTTTTTTTTTGCCATTTCATGTGCACCATGGCACCCCGCAGTTTTTCTGTGCTTAACCTCTTTTGTGAAATGAATATGTCATATCGAGCAATCCACTTGTTCAGAATGCAACGCCGAGGCGATTTCAGGTGGGCAGCGTTCACGTTCACACGGGAACGGACGCTAACAGTCGTGGGCCGTGGACTCCTGTGGTATTTCAAGTCACGGTTAAACATTTAATTGATAATGGAGTTACACAAGTACATTTTCACATTTATTTTTTTTTCATACTGTAGATAAAATAAAATATGTTGAACTTTGCGAGTGTTTTTATTACTGGGATTACAGGTGGGTTGGTTTCAATAATATTGCAACAGCAGTGAAAAAGTGAAAAATCAAACATGATCTGATGACAGACAATAATGTCATAAATCGTAAATGCTGCACTTTTAATTCTGGTGTTTTTTTAATTTTCAGACTTTAAAGCAAAGAATTCCATTAAACTTGTTGAGGAGTTTCTACAAACGACACTGTTAGCTGTGTGTGTGTATTATTCCAGATTACAAATTATCACCTTTTTAACTGCACATAAAACAAAATCTCTGAGTCAGAACCAATAAAAGGAGAACATTTGTTTGGAGCACTTGCTCTGAGTGGCAGGAATTGGGAGGTCATCGTGTGTGAGAGAGTATCGGAGAGATTATTCAGCAGTCCGTGCTGCTGACTGATCAGACGGCCCAGAAACTCCCTGTCCGGATGTGGAGATAGATAGATGGATGCCTGCCTGTGCTTCCTCAGCCCTTTATAACTTAGCCCGTCTCTCTCTGTAATTGAAAAACTAGCTAGGCTGTTTTGTCTTGGGATTTGTCCCTTTATAATGCAGCTTCAAAACAGGAAAACCAATAGTGGGAATAGACCCCCAAATGTAATTAATTTTGTTGGGGGCTGTGGGGGGGCTGTGGGTGGGGTGGTGGTGGGGGTATTATTGCAGGAGGAAGAATTCTAATCAGTTGCAGATTCCTTCCTGTTTGGTTAGCGTGACCGTGGCCAATTACCAGTGAACTCTGTGTTACAGTTTCACTTCCTGTGCTACCCAAAGAATGGGCTGAGGACGCTGATGCAGAACCGTGGAGGACAGAGCGAGGGAGTGCAAGAGAGAGAAGAGATAGCAGGGAAAAGACAAAACAAAACACATGAAGCCGAGACAGCAGGAAAATAAACAGAAGAGAGGAGGGGGAAGAGAAAGAAAAGGAATGGGGTGGAGGGGAAATCTCCGGCCAGATCTTAGGTGCACATACGTCCTTTATCCACCTAATATAGGACATGACATGTGGTTTCCAAAGGAAATGAAAGGATTTTGGACCTGATTTCTGGAGCTGTTCTCAGGTAAAGGCTGCAACTGCAGAGCAACAGACTTGAACTCAAGGCACAAATGCAATAACGCATAACTCAATCACTGCAGCGATGTTATCGAAAGACACAATTTGGCTTCGCTGTTTTCCCCTAAATGGAATCAAACCACAAGACTGAACAACTGAATGACAATTGGCTGAGGCCCACCTGAATTTGCATAAAGTGTCCTTATTCTTTTTGTTTTTTAAATTTTTTTAGCATGCAGAAGTAACTCAATAAGCTATGGTACTTCCTGGGAAATTCACCATACCTATTAACCCATATACCGCTTTTGGCCAGGCCAGCTGTTTACACCATATTACAACAACATGCCTGAAATGTCAGTCATTGCAGGACTTGAGCCTTTTTTCTTGTTTTTATTGCGTGAATGCTCGCTCGCTTCCACCTCAGCAGGTCGGCAAAAACATGAGATTTTGGTGGGAAGCTAGACTCGGTGCCACCACAGAGATTTCCAGTGACAATCGCTAACAAGCTCCACTGCCAAATTGGTTCCCTTTGGCTTGATTCCACTCCTTAATTCTCTCCTCCCTTACCCCCGATTGCTCCTCCAGAGGGGTCTAGGCTCATAGTTTCCCATCTGTAATAGTTTTTGTGGCATGTTACTCTCCCCAATCTACTCCTATAATTCGCTTTTGATGGCACAGTTTAGTTGTAGTTAGAGGAGCCGTGCACTCTGGAGACAGCATTGGCAGTGGGAAATTAATTGATAAATCCTGTTGTGATCTGATCGGCAGCGCCACCGTAATGCACGTCCTCTATTCATCTTCTTATAAGTTGAAATGGTGGAAAATTTTTAAGGCAGGCACATTTAATTGTTTAAATATAGCATCAGTTGCAGATTGCTACCAAGTTTATTTGTAAGGTATACAATATATCTTACAGATTAGACAGAGGTAATTGCCATTTCAACAGTGTCAGTGATGACACTGCAGATAAATTCAAATAAAAAACAAACATGCCGGGAGTGATAAGAACAAATTTCTTTTCTGGTAAAATTCGAGATATCTGTTTTATATTACACCACAGATGACATGACATTTATTACCATTTCCAGCACAGTTGAAAACATCTCAAGGGGCCCGGTACTGTAGCGGTTACAAGTGGAATAAACTGCTTAGAAGATGTTCAAGGGATGATGCACATAACTGGCAATATGAATGTGAATTCCCTGAGAAGCTTATTTTTGCACACACATACACACACGCACAGAGTGAACAACATGAGAAATGGGCGAAGAGCCATAGTATTCAGTGCAAACTGGAGGGCCCAAGTCGCTAAACTAATCCTAGTACCATAGGATCCCACTTTCAGCCCTGTCTTTTGCTGCAGCTGCCTGGGATCATTTCACAAACACGAGGTATTCCTGGAAGAATTGATTCTGTTAGATAGTACATTGATCACACACATCGCCTGCGGACAGAAGATGGCTTTACAAGCAATAATACGGGAGACAATTATATTATTTTAGTGAAATAAGACAGAGTACAAGCAACGAGTGCCAATAGCCCAGGCAGGGGGAGGGAGGCACAGGCGGGCCCCCTCTGCGGCTGCCTCGGTGTGTTTGTGCTCCATCCTCAAGTGGCACGGTAATCCACTAAACTTTCCTCCACCCGCTTCCCTCAATGCAATCAGGATGCGAAGGCTCACCAGTGATTGCGTTCATTTGTAAAAGCATCCAAGCCAAAATTGAACCCCAAGGCTGATAAACTATAAAGATGCTGATCAGATCGCAGCTAAGGAGTCCACACTTGAGGGCACGAGGTGTCAGGGCTGGAGCCAAAAGAGCAATGACTCTGTATACCTCACTCAGAGCGAAGCGACTGCCCCGGAATACAAACAAGAGGGGAGAAAACACATAAAGACGACAACAAACTGCGATAGGATTTTTCATCCTGCAGCATCTCCCAGAAGAGGAGGATTTTTAGATGTTTTTTTTCACCCCCTTCCCTTCTTCTGTTTTATGGACTCAGTTGGTAAATGCATTTATTGCTCAGGCTTAAGCAAATGTATTTTATTGATGAATTCTGTGCGAATTTCATAATGCATCTCATGAAAAGCAGAAGCCCAACAGAGATCTTGCAAAGGGAGCTCATATGTTTTCAGCCCTGCAATAGTAAGTTGGAATGAGAGCAATATATAACTATTCAAGTCCGGCCTATTTTGTCTTCCGCCGCTTTGCCCTGTTGTCACCGCACGCACTTGAAGAGTTACTAAAACTTTTTGTCTGTTAGTTATTTCTCACAGCTATTGCCCTGTGTCTTTACTTTAAACACACATCTTCCCCCACCAAAGCACAAAGACTGAGGACAGACAGGGGAGAGGAAAAAAACAAAAAAGAAAGAAAGGCAGGATTTGAGGATCTCCATCCTCGTGGCCCCAGTGCGTTAAATGTCAAAGAGCAGTCAGCGGGAGAGACTGATTCCAGGAGGCGATGTGAATGGGACGATTGAAGACCTGCCTTGATTGACAGCTCCTCCTCTCTCGCTCTGCCCCGAGGGTGATTGACAATGTGGTTCATCTCACATTTTGTGACTGAGCTAATCCAGTAAATTCCTACCAGACGCAGCACAACTCAGCAGAGACCTGCCGCTCCTTTCCCAGGTGGAGCTTTCATTTTATCTTTCGCCCTCTCCCCAAAATAAATATGTTTTTCCATCTGTGGCACTCCAAACAAATTGGGGAGGGGTATGGTTGGGGGGGACTATAATTAAGTGTAAGTACATAATTAAGCGAGTTTAGAAAAGTGCTAGTTTTCTATGAATTAAAATGTAGACTAATTACATGTGGGAATTAGCCTGCTGTTGTGCTAGTGATTAATATTGTCATAGGTTACTGTCTCAATATGCTGCCAGTTAGAAATGGGATCACCTCACTGGAACGATTGATCTCTTGCCAAGTTCAATAATTAATTGACTCAACAATCACTGACATGCAACTATCTCACACGTCGTCTCCTATGCCCACAAGGTGCGTCGCTCGTCCTCTTGACCTTGCACCTGTATTTTGACGCACGCCTGTTCCCAGAAAGTCGCTTCCGCCGCACTGCAGCTGGCTTTTCAAAGACGAAAGGAGACACGAGTGCAACATAAATAAAGAAGAACAATGAACTTAGAAGACCTTCGACCTTGTTTTTGGGTGTGTGTGTGCACAGTTGCCGGTAGAGCCCGAGAGTTGTTGCAGTTTCGTTTTTTCGTTTTTTTGGGGCCTTCTTGACAGCCGCGACCCACATTAGTGCAGCAGCTCCGTAAGGAGAGAAATGGGGGAAATACCGTATTTGATGGTTTCATTAATCATCATTCCTAAATTATCACTAAAGTGAGGGTGTGCGTTTAAGAATGATTAATTGCAGAGTGAGGCTAATCAAGCAGTGAATTACCTGCCTGCTCTTTTTGCAGGAGGTTGGTGTTCACCTCAAATGCAAAGCAAAACGGTGTCACGGAAAATCAGTCAGAGATACTAATCGGTGAAGGCCCTTTGTTTAAAAAAACAAAGAGACACACATTGTGACGTCATGTAAAAACGACTCTCCAGAACATACCGGAAGAATGCTCCTCCTACTGTTCTGAAAACCATACGCTAATACTGAAAGATAAGGCTTTTAAAATGTAACCCCCGGTTCTATGAATCCAAAACTGTGTTGATCTGTGAAATCTTTGTAAATGACGAGGCTGAGAAAATGTTCTGGGCTGCTGCAGTGCTAATGTCTTAAAAGTTTCTATCTTTAATTACTAAGGACAGCATTAACATCAATAATTCTCTGTCTTGGTACAGGTGGCTCCTGTGATCTGCCCGAGCAGAGCCCAGACAATACCCCAGTGTGTACAGATCAGGTGTTTAACTTATAAGCATGATGAAAGCCTCGGCAACCAGTTGCGACAATGGCAAAGTGAGATAATAGCCCGCCAAGATGAGCCGCGGATGACTTGTACAAGCATCAAACTTTCACGGTGCATTGCACACTCTGAATGGTATGCTTTTGAAGTCAGAGACTCTCAGGGGTGTGGCAGACGTTGTCTGGTCCACCTCACCGTGTTGGGTTATTAGGCCACTGCTTTGGCTCACACTAAGGCGCTTTCTGATAAGGTTTAGTATTCGTGACATTCAAACGCGTGCGATGTGACCAGATCCTTGAGAAAGGAATAAGTATTGCATCAAAATATACCCCATAATTTGACTCATGCTTCAGAGCCAGCGCTCATTTGGAGGCAAATATTTTGTTCACATACACAAATGAGCCCTCCTAATTGCACGATTTTATGCACAATTCAAATTCAAATCATTCCTTCTTGACACAGCCAATACATCTGTCACGCGGCTCCTCATTTTTTTGTTGAATAATTAAAAAAAGAAATAGAGAAACATACTAATGAGGGAACCTTACTTGAGGGCTTTGACGCTCCACTGACTATCATATTAATGTATTCCTGTGTGAATTAAACGCATCATCAAACACCTAAGTTCCCTCCATATTTTCCTCTGAAGACAAGGGCTGGACACCGGTGTCTACCTTGCCCTCTGCAAAAATGAAGGGCATTCTTCATTAATACATCTCTTGTGATTACTTGTTAATAGCCATGTACTAAAAAGGCCTCCTGCTCAAATTGACAAAAACGCCGGGAATTTAGCTTTTTATGACAATGACATTGTTTCGGTCAATGATTAAGTCATTAAGATATGTTAAAGTCAATTTAAAGTGATATGTAGATTTAATATACCTTGCTGCCTTTGTCTTTCCCGGCTCTCTATAAATGTTGTATGCATCCAGAAACCTCCTCTGCTGTTAAGAAAAAATAGATATCTTGAACTGTGACAGCTGCAGACATGTTTCAGGCATGACAAAAGACCTTTGTGAAATGAATTTCCTTACAAAGATCACAGGAGTTGTTTAATAATGTGCCGCAAACACAGTTTTTCCCATCCTATAGTTTAACTTATTAGATTGCTTAAAACAGACAAGCTATCCAATCCTGTGCCAATCCAAATATTTTTTCCAGAAAGCTTTCTAGGCGGTCTTCTGATGTGGCTCTGTGTAAGAAACCAGGCACGCCAGATCAGTGTGGAACCGTTGGTTTAAGACATTTTTATTTCCATTTCCTTAGGTCTCGGCACCAAAACAGCTTTCTTAATGGTTTGGCTTAAATTGCACCTTTCTACATGTTAACCACGCTTCCCCTCTTCTCACCAGGATGATGAGTCATAATCCACCCACCCCTCCGTTCTCTTTCACAGGGACATATAATCCATTGTCTGAAAATGAGTGACCAAAGGAAAGCAAAACATTCCAACATATTGGAAGAGAATACTTTTACACAAACACACACTACTTCTGTGGAAGCCTGGTGTGTTTTATCACCAGCTGTTACAGCAACAGTATGATTTCTTTGTCTTTTTCCTATCCTTTCTTCAGTATACCTTTGCACACCTCCCTAAATCTCCCTCCTTCCATTTATCCCATCATCCCTGCCTACTCACCGCAGACTTACAGTTAGCAGAAATCCTTCCTCTCGGTTTCTGACAGCTTAAACTGGCTCATTAAGGCAAATTGGGGAATAGCAGAGTAAACTGAGCTTGCACTTATTTTAATGGCCGCTTTGTAACAGAGCAAACATGCCAGCTCATGCTCCATGTAATGGCTTGTCCATACTGAAGACATATATTAGAATTAATTATCATAATAGACCATTTGTGCTTAACTACTAAATGGGTCAGTTCTTGTGGATTGTACCGCAAGACTTGAGAGAGATAAGTTAAGCTGTGGGAAAAAAAGGTGGAAAAACAAGTGGAAAAAAATCAGATTCTAATAATTACACTGGCTCCAAAACAAAGGCACAAAAAGTACAAAGCACACAGTTAAGGTGTTGGTTTGAATATTTTGAATAGAATTGCCCATAGCCGTTAGAGAGCAAAGCAGGCAATGTGTGATTGATCACGTCCCACGGGGGCGACAGCCAGCATGCCATTTATACACAACAAACGGCATTGGCTACACTAAACTAAGCTCACACAACCTATGCAGATAGCACAGTCTTTCATTTTAACATGTGCATGCTAAACCTGGCTGATAAACGATTTGCCTAGCAGCACTTCCGTCCATATTTTATCACGGCAGACAATGCTCGGTGGCATTGCCAGACTTGGTGTATATCCAGTATTTAGGCAAAAAAGCTTCTCCTCAACCTCTCAACAGCTTGGCACCCATAATTAACTTCCACGGGACTGATGGGAGCTTAGTCAGAGGCAACAGGAAGAGAATAAAATCTAACACAACAGGTAAGAATAGAAGAAAACAAGAGAAACAGTCTGTCAAGTCTGGGTCAGTGATGGTTCAGAGCTTCTTTTTCCTCACTGTACAGATAACCTCCATCATCCAGCAAGTTCCTGTTAAGGGTAGAAATGGCTGAAAGGATTAATGAGTGTTTATACTTGATGCTCTGTAGCTGCTAAACGCATTAAAAACCTTTAAGCTGTTGCATGCCGAGAACATTTTAAGCTAGTATTCTCAAATTTGCCAATAAGTATGAGCAGGGTGGAGTGTTAACTTTCCTATCCAGAGGCAAGAGCCTGGCAAATCTGGAGTTCCAGTATTTTAAAGTACTTTTTTTATTTAATGAAACAAATTTCTTATATTAAAATTTGAAATAACAGAAAATAGAAACACACCGTTTCTTGAACCAGTGCGTTCATACACTAAAAACTATAAACTCCACAAACCACAAACATGCGTCTACATACATCAGATTTTTCAGCTTTGGCTTTTTCTCAATGGAGTGTCAACCAGACAGATTACAGGATAGATCCTGCATGTGCTTTTTGTTAAAGGGGTTCATTAATAGCTGGATATGACCTCTGACCATCCCTTTAAATCATTAGCCGGCCAACTGGCGGTTTCTGTTTACCATGCTCATTGGAGAGCGGCGTGTTAGTCGAGATGGTTAGGTGCGGGTATTTTGATGTTGATGTTCATCAGCTCATATCTGCTTAAATGAGAAAATATTACACTGGATAAATAATAAAATTTGGTCCAGTATGTCTCATTACTGATATCTCATTACTGTATCACATAGAAATAATAAAACAAGCATCTTTGAATATTAATGTATTTATTGTAGTTAGACTGTGTGGCTGTCAGATTGATTGGGGAAGCTTTATGTTTTTAAAAAAATATAGCAAAAAATTGAAAGCATTTGGATTAAGAAATAAGAGTTACAAATGTAAGCGCGTTCATCACATGTGTGTCCATTTGTCTCTATGTGTGTGTATAAATGAGATAGGAGGGTAGCTCCCATTCAGTAACCTATCACTCGAATCTAGCTGTGGGGCACAAAGTCCATTTGTCACGTCCCACTTTTGTTATCGCGCTGCTCTTCAGAGAAAACAAACAACAAAAGTGCACAAAAGACCTCCACAGAAAAACGCTGCCTCATCCAATGAGAGGTTTGCATTAGATACGAAGGGGAGTGCAGGAGAAGTGAAGCTCTGCACAGAAGGCAGGGGAGGAGGGAGATGTGTGATTAAATGCGTGTGTGTGTTTGACCGCCACTCTGAGCGGATGCACGGCATGTGTTTGTGAGCTTTCATAATGTGTGTATGTGTACGTTCGGCACTGTGTGGAGGTGTGCAAGGGATGTCTGTTAGGAGGGTACCCGGAGCCTTGCCATAGCGCCTGGTGCCTAAATCATGTGTACAAGCTGTTTCCAATAAACTGTTAAATTTGATAAAGAGGTCTGGTATTATATTACAAAGCCCACGGGGCACTCGGACCTCTGCTATCATGAATACATTTTGCCTGATAATAATGCTGTGACTTCAGTCGCTGCCACAGGAAAAACTGCTGCCCTCCTGGAAAATCAAGTTGCGAGGCAGGGTGACACCTGTATAAATGGACAGGTGATGAGATTATAATATATTTATGCTTTCTCGGTTAGTGTTAAGGGACTTCTACAAGTGAGCTTGAGTAACACAAGTGACTAGAGGGGGTGACTGGGTGTGCCACAGGGGTAAATCCTCTCACCTCACAGATCAGGACTTTTATTCATGAGGGGAAAACTGCAGAGATATACAGTGGCATTTGGTTATAAGTCACTGTGGTTTTTTGAGGCATCCATGATACTAAAGACCATTTGAGTTTAGAGGATTTACAGCTTAGAGGAATCCTTTATTTCCCCGTGAGAGAAAATAATCACAGAATGAAAATTACTGTCTTTTAAATAAAAAACCCAGTAGTCAAAATTGCACTAATTTGGGTCATTATGGACATATTTTACTATAATTTATGATATACCTATATTTTCATAGTTGTGTCTACATACTTGTAGGTATTCTTTTATTAATTTCGTACTTTTAGTGTCAGGTTATTCTTCCAATAAAATAAAACTTTGTTTGAAGTTGATCTAATGTTGTTATATTTAGAAACTTAGTGAAAAAACTGTTATATGATGTGAGAATGTGATCAAACTTTTTATCAGAGAGAAAGTGTGAGTTTTTGGACACTTGAGCCTATCATTAGCTAGCATAACATTAGCTAGCATAACATTAGCTAGCATGTCTAATCTGCTGCTACTTGTGACAATATTGGGAATAAATAAGCATGGTTTTGAGTGTTGTCTCTTTCCTTTGTGTTTTTACTTTTTTAGTGAAGGGGACCCCTCCAAAGATAATAAAACCTAGGCATGGTCCTTCATATTTTGAGTCTGAAGGTGCAGGCACGAATTAATATTTGCCTCCACGATACACGAGTGCCTTCAAGTTTTCTTTCCCTCTGGCTTTGGCGGTCTCTAGCCATACATATAAAATGCAGAACATCAGTGTTCATCTTGCTACTATATTCAAGATAGCGGGGCAACATGGTGGCTTCCACAAACTAGCGGCCGCTCTTATGTATTTTTAATTGATTAATTCTAATGTTTATAATAATGCATCAATTTGTAATTTTTATATTATTATATTGCCCTCTTCCATTACAGAAATAAAATAATTGCTGACTATACCTTTAAGTATTTTAGTTTAAACCAGAGAACTGGTTGAAAGTTAAGTGTGTTTTAAATAGCATAAGACTGATTTTGTAAACTAGTCCTGTTTATAGTAAAATAGACAATAAAAGGGGGGTAATGTTTGGTGTGTGGCGACCTGTTGCTAGCTCATTAACATGAAGTGTCCTCACTCAGTTTAGCTTTTTGTTAGTTAAATAAAAGCATGTAACCAAGTAACACTGCTGGTACTAATAAAATAAACATGTTCCTGAGATCTTAGGATTTTAGAATTCCTTACTGTGTTACAGCAGTCTTATTTGGTATTCCCGACTGCACCAGTCTGCCCCATATCTCTGGTCTCCATACAGTATCTAGGTAGCTAAGAAGGTAGGCAGGTGATGAATGTTCAGTAATTGTAAGAGTTCAGTGGTAAAAAGATTCAAATCCATGACAGTGAGAAATGGAAGAGAGCCCCCGGGGGAAATTTCAGGCTGTGAGGAAGTGCATCCAACCTGTCTAAATAACAGATCACACCTCAACTTGGTCACTTGCTCAGAACGTAGGCTCTGATATTAGAAATGTGCCTTTATTGCAAATGAGGGCTGCTGTGCAACTCAGTGTAGCACCTTGTTTTTCTTATTAAAAAACAAGTATTAAAGGTGTTACATGCATACTTTTGACATATTGACATTAAGCAAATAAAATTTTAACAGTTAAAAACAAAAAAAAAAAGAAGGTCAGAAGCACAGGGATACGTCTCATCACTATTCTCCAGTTTTCGCACTGCGGCTTTGAGAAGTTTGAGATTTGCTCAGTGTGCAGCATTTGCATAATGATATGACAAATGAATTGTGGAATAGGTGTCGTGTGTTTTGGTGGGTGCATTTGTGATTCTGCATGCACACAGCGACGAGAGCTTGTGTAACGTGCGCATAAATCCGCAACCTTGTTACATATGTGCAGTTGTCTGTCTGCGCTTGTGCATGATCAAGGGTCTACTTACAGGGTTTGAATGCTCCACGGATTACTGTTCTCTGTTTCAGCTGCACAAGCCAAACTAAATAAACACAATAAACTAACCACATGTGTTTAAGTTCAACCGGTAATATTAATAATCTGCACCGTACTTAAGACAGTTTTAAACAACATCCCTCTAGGTTCAAGAGAAACGCTCCACTCATTACCAGTGGATGTCAGATTTGGCCAGCCTGCCTCTGAATCTGACTTTTATGACTCACTGTTAAAGTCCAAATGAAATGCAACAAAGGAAGAATTTTGTTTGGCAGGAGCTGAAATTAATAACTGAGGTTCTTTTTTATGAGTGATTATGACTGAGCTGTGATTATTTCCAGCGTTGTAATCAAGGATTTTGTAAAGATCAGAGGAAATATTTATGTGTGCATTTGTTCCTGTGCTCATCACTGCAGAATGCATTCTTTTGCATATGTGCATGTACACAAAACAGTTTTTCTCTGCAGGGCTCATGATGCAGCCGTCCATGTTTCAGCCACCGCACCACTTAACCAACCAAACCTCTGTGCTGAAGCTAAGCGTGCCTTATCCCATCCAGTATGAGATGCGATATAGCAGATTTGAAGCTAAACAATTGGGCAGTTGTTTTTTGATAACATTGCCCGAACACATTAACCGTAATGATAGCAGTAGCGACACTATCTTAATTTAGCACAAATGGACAAAGGAACAAAAGCCTTGTGTTATCAACAAGTGGCTGTCACTAACTTTTACAGCATTCCCATGTCTTATTTAATGAGTTTTCACCGATGTTGTGCGATACTGTAGATATTCTGACAATGAAAAATGAAGGCTCATGATAAATACCTTCAGTGGGTATGGTACTTCCAACAAAGTTTTATAACTTCATCATCAAGGATGCCGCCTTGGTTGCAGTTACATTTCATAAATCATCAATGATACATACACAGAACAGTGCCTGCGGGTATTTCCCAAAGCGTAAGGATAAAACTTTTTGCTAATAATATGGAAAGACTTCATCACTTAGTCACAGCAAAACTGCATAAGACATCAAATTGACAGGAGGAAGATGGTTGGCGCTAAAGTGTAATCAATGTTGTCGATCTAGAACGGCACGTGTGGGCAACATCCTCCCCAGAAAGGACGTCGACCTTCCGGCTTAAAGTGGACGGACAGTACAAGGATAAAAACCTACAAACCTCTTGTATGTTGCCTAGAGATATTGTCCATGTACAACAACTTTACAATAAACCAACAGTCCAAGTTTAACTCAGTGGTCACAGTCAAAATATAATAAAGAAAAGACCAGGGGCCATCTGCTTCACTGGAAGTGGGGCTCGTAAAGAGCTGACCTTAGCAAACAACAACAAATGAGCGCTCTGTTGACTTCCTCTGTAGACATACAAACCGGATAACTGGTCTTAACGGGACAATCACTGGGCCCTCGCATTATTAATGACATTATTACTGCATAGCGACAGAGTGAGGGAGAGAAAGAGGGAGAGGCGGTTAAAAAAAAAAGGAGCGTAAAATGAGGAAAGCTAAAAAATGAGGCAGACAGAGGAAGGCTTTAGAACGAAATAAGATGGATTGACATCACCACCTTTGGAGGATTGTGGAAAGGACGCTGTCTCTCTCCTTTTTGGGTGGCTAGACCCTCCCTCACAGTTAATTGGAGTCCTCAGCTCGATCCCACCATCCCATACTCTAGTGGCGCCCCCCAAGGTGCGGGGAATTACCGTGTCTACCTCCCCTCCTCTATATTTAGGCCATTTAAGGTTGCACTGTTTTAAAAGGGAAAGTCAAAAGATGCCATTCTTTATGAATGTCTGAGGATATGAATAAGGTCGCAGCTCCTCTCCCTCCATCCCCTTAGGAGTTCACCTTTTCAAATATAACGAATGCCTCAATTAAAATCCCTTTCAAACTCCATGCTTATTTTTCGATAACAATTGTCCGCCGCTTCCCTTTAGTCTCCCCACTCTCTCTCTCTCCACCCTCTCTTTTTTTCCCTCTTTCTGAGGAGGGGTGATGTAACGGGCAGACGATGGCTACGCGTGCAAAGAAATGAAACAAGGGAGGAAGAAAGAGACAAAGATGAAGCAGAGAAAGGAAACACAGGGAGAGAGATAGCTTGAAAAAGGGAGAGGTGTGTGCATGTGTCTCTCTCTCTCTCTCTGTGTGTGTGTGTGTGTGTGTGTGTGTAGAGTGGGAGAGGGAGCAAGTGCATGACGGAGGGATGAATGTACTGTAGGGCCTAGAATGATGTGAGCCAGTAGATGGCAGGGTAAGAACAGTAATATGGCTAGTTCCACTCTGTCTCTCTGTAGCCAAACAGCAGGTCAGTGGGGAGTCCTAATCACACACACACACACACACACACACACACACACACACACACACACACACACACACACACACAAGGCAAGCTTGCTCAAAATGGAAGCAATAGTCAGAGGTACATCTTTTCCAACAAGTGCATTTAAAGACACTTCTGCACATAACCTATCTGCATGGTATTCCTAATGTTTACACACATTTTCTTGCATGAGCACAAAAAGATTCAAGTATGCAAGCAAACCCTGATTCATGTCGGCAAGTACAAGAAAAAGAAGAAAAAGAAGAAGACATTTTTGCAGGATACGTTTGTTTATGGTAGCTTTCCTCGCAAGACTGTCTGAAAATAGTTACCGTAGTTACACGTGTCATGTTTTAAAAAAGACGCTGACGTTTCCTGAGTTGTTTTGTCCTGATAGGTAATTTGGAAAAACTTCCAACATTTTTTTTTGTCTTTTTCTTTGAGCTTTGTTGTCAGAAATGTTTGCATGTGGCGTGCCTTATGCAAGTTAAAACTAATAGTTACAAGACAGTTTGTCGCCATTTGAGGCTCAAAGGGAAATGAAACTAATGCTGAATAATAATGTGTTCTTAGGGCGCCATTAGCATCGCAACAGTGAAATGCATTAAGGCTCTATGGAAGATGGCTGGCTTTAATAAAAGACCACTTAAAGACAGCAAACAACAGCAAACAGGCAAATCTAAAAAACGTGGGCCCGCTCGCTCACTTAAAACCCGTGGACTCTATCTGCATTCGAAGGGTACGGTGGTGGAGATTAACTGCCTGGCGTTGTTTAACTTGGCTTCGTCTTTGGCTGTGTTCGATTAAACTGTAGGGAGGAAAACCAAAGGCAGGCTTTTTCCATTCAGTAATATTGACTAATTAATAATTATGACAGTTCCCCTTCTATAGCTTTTTGGTTACATGCTGATTTGTGGCCATGATCACAACCACCCATTTTTTTTAATGAAAACATGCACAACAGTTGAGTTTACTGCATCTTAAAAGCCTGCGAATACACGCAGCTAAATTAGACTTGAGCAAATGATGGTTTACTGCGCAGGCTACAACTACAACGCAGAGCATGTAAAACTGGTTCTGTCACAGTCAGAAACTAACAAGCGGGCTTGTTTTTGGAGTTGAGTGTGGTTTCCATCAAGAGCTCCAGCTGTTTCACATGAACGACATCGAGAGGCTCAAAGCTATCTGCGCCTTTGCTAAGAGGCAGAATATATATTTGAGCACTCGCCCTCTCTCTGTCTACGTCCCTTTCTCTTGCCTCTGCTATCTGTTTACGCCGGTCTCACCCTCTCTCTTTCTTCGCCAGTCTAAACCAATAATCTGCGATATCTTTATCTTGAGAGTCACGGTAATATCATATAGCACGCAGACATCCCCACTTGCCTTTTGGGCTTTTTTCCCCCCTGCCTTTGACTCTGACTGGATACTCATCGTCAGGAGCATCTCTTGACAATTTCCAAAATGCGATGTAATGGTTTGTTTATGATTATTTTCTGTAGAATTTGTCCCATTTGTACTGACTGATGTTTATAGAAGAGCACACTGGTAAATTGGATGGCGAAATCCCCCGGTGAACGTGTCCCTTACACATCCAGTGCAACCTCGGTGAATAAATCTCTCAGACTCCAATAAAATATGTTATTTCTTCTCGATGAATCATACAACGTGGCCGCCGTTCATTTCTGACCATGCTGCGCTGGCTGCAGGCTCTGATATTTTTCAGAGAGAGCGTAAGATATATAGAGTAGGACAGTGGCTGTTAAAGTCTGTTAGGGAATACACATCATCAGCTAATCTATAACAGAAAATGATTTTCTAACTGATTTGGAAGGTTGACCGCTAAAGTTGTGCCGCCTTTAATATATTGAATCCCGTGTTTGCTTCCTTTTGGTTTTCAACAAGTTACTCCATACTTTTTAATATTGCGTTTTTCCCACGCACTTCATTTCATCCGCACTTTTAATTTATGACCTTTTAAGGTGCACCACCCTTTCTTTGGAAAATGTGTTGTTATCTAATGATTATAAAGAGGCATCTAAACCTGTCACAGTCTGTATTCTTGTCTGTGCATCCACACCTGTGTTTACTGCTCCTCTATTGTTACAGTACCCCCCTCCCCCCACATCCCCTTTTATTTGCCCTCCGTCGACATCACTCACCTTTCTTTCCTACGAATCCCTACCACTGTCGGCCTAATATTATCCTCCTAAAACGCAAACAGCTTTTTACCTCGCTGCTTTTCACCTTGTCAGGCCACAATGTAGCAGGCAAGTCGAGGCAGACCTCTATTTAAAGATAGTGAAAATGTTTGGGTGGCTCAACCCTTTCAAATTAAATGGATGGCATCCCAGGGAGGCCTATCAAAAATGATTAAAAAGGGTGGAAGACAGCAAGTGTGTGAAGTGTCAAGACGAGTCGGCACAGGCTGGTCGACCTGCACCGAGAGCCAGGAAGCTTATTAGCATTTCAGCGCATAGCAACCTGCCTAGCCCAAAGCGATGATCTTAACACGGTCTGTCCAAAATCTCACCGCAACCCCACTCCTCACCCCCCGCCCCACCTCTCTCTTCTCGTTGCCTTTCCTCCTGCATGTGCAGAAAACATTCACGTCAAGTCGGTTGTTCACTCAAGTCAGGAATGTTTCTGTGTGTTAATGTCAAATTGGAGCTGGGGCCTGACACAGTGAGTGTTTGTATACAATACTCGGAAAAGTTTAATGCCATCCAAATACTGAGCGGAGGTGTGTATATGCGTGTGTGGGAGGGGGATTCCTATCAGTCCGTTGCATCAAATTGGAGTGTTGGAATAGATTAAAGCTTCGGTTTGCAACTTTTTTTGAGGTAGAAATTGAATTTGACTCCGACTCATTAAAGCGCTTAGATTCACGTCACGTTGCTGGACCCAGCAGAAGTGTCAGTTTCTTTTAGTAATACCAGCGTATTTCTCCGCTTTCCAAACCAATATGTTTAAGGCAAACTTAAAGTGCCGCTGTCAGCTTTTACCTAAACGTAGGCGTTCAATTTTTGCGATTTTCTAACTCACGGTGCCTCTGTCTGAAGCATAAATCATGTGTAAGTTTCAGCTCGATCTGATGCTGCTGTTTTAGTTCAGTTAGTATTTCAGCCTTTCGAGAGCTGTGGGCTAAAAGCACAATCTGGACAAAGAAAAAAAAAGTGGCACTGTCTTTCATTTTTAATATCTGTCATACCCCTTTTTCTCATCTCACCATCTCTGCCTGAGTCAGTATTGACTTCACTGCTCAGAAAGAAAAAGAAAAAATGAAATAAATTGGTGCCCCAACCTCTATTCCCAGGCACTGGTATGTATATAACTAGAGTGTATGAACATACTTCCTTCTCAAACATCCTTCTAACTGGTTGTTATTATACACATACCAATTGAGTACAGCGATTACTGTAATCAAGGAAAATAGTAATGTTCCAGTCAAATAACAAGGATCATACCAAAAATGTAAGGCTTAAAGACAATCTTTACGCCACCATTGAGTCCCCACATGACTCAAAAACAAGCTCAGAAATATAAGCAACCAGAGCAAAGTCATGCAAAGTGGCTTCTTCCTTTCCCCCCCCCTTTACTTGTTTCCTGTTCCCTTTGTCTTATCCCACAGCAAGAGCAACGCATCACAACTGGACCTGAATGCCGAATCAGTCACTGCGCTGCGCCATGTTTCGATATCAAGCATTTCATATGGCTTTATCGACTCTGCGTTTTTATGCTCTTCTTCATCCTGACAGTATAAAGAATGGGCTGACGACATTCTCCCAAGATTGGAGGCCATTTTGTGGCTGAGCTCTGAGCTCAGCAACGTGACTAATGGGAAGCCCTGGAGGACTTTCGGCGGTATCACTCAAAAGCAAAGTTTGAAACAGCGAGGCGGAGAGTTGTGTTTACAGATGCACTTTGGCAGCAGATATTTTGCAATTTTTGAAACGTCTATTTTGGCCGCAGACGAGGCTCAAGTTTTGATTGGTGTAAAAATAAACCAAAAATGAAATTATAATTAAACTGTCAAAACCTGCACTCGCATACAGGAGGTATCCTTTTGTCCCCAGACTAGCTTGTCTCACTAAAGCGACCTTGGGAGGGGGAGCCTGCCTGTCTACCTTATAGCTCCCAGCTCTCCAAAAGCCCCCACAGAGCATCTCAATGTCTCAAATTAAAGATAAGGTCTGCCTACTCTGTGTACAGTAGCTACCCTACCTTTGGCATGTGGTCGTTGCTAATTACTTTGAGCTGTTAAGGGAGACATATCTGGGGAGACAGGCAGGAGGGAGAGACCTACAAACCCAGTTTAAAAGAAGAATCTGATTTTCCTGTTGCTCCCGATGGCTTTGTTTGACCTGTTGGGTATGCATTGTTCTCTTTTGGACAAGTCTGCGTTGGGTTATACCTATTGTTTTCATGGGAGTTGAGTGAAATCCTGCAGCTGTGCGAAGCTTGCTTGCAGCAGCTTCTCAGATATTGCATCGCAAATAAATACATGAGACAACGTGGGCGTGAATGTATAGGAAATATTCTGCTGATCGTGCTCGGTGCACTGTTGCATGTGCAGCTCTGTGGATGTGTGTGATTAGTAGATCTAGATGCCTTAAGGAAGCTGCCGAGTCTCTCCTGTGACCTGGCCCCGGTGTTAGTTAGTGGCATGGGAGCACTCAGCTGTCATAAATAGGTGTAATTTGCTGGAAAACAGTAACCATGGCTAAACATGCTCTGGGTTGTGATTATTGGAGCAGGGTGGGGGACAAAAAGCAAAAGAAACAAAAGCAGAGAACAAATGGTAAAAGCATTCATTTGTGAACACAAAACAATACTGGCGGTAATCAATTTGGAACACTAAATTAGCTGGTATAAATCATCTGCCAGGCTGTGGCAAGCAATGGTGGTGGTTTCAGGGATCTGGTTTTAGCGTGCTCACTGCCGGGTAAACTGCTCCATTTAACTCTCCTCCGACTCCCACTGGCTCATTGCTAAATAAGGATATCAATTAGGCTAAAGCATTCAGCAAAGGCTCCCAAGTTAACCATCAGCCGAGGCATGAATGGATCTTTGGGGATATTGACTGCTGCGGCAATAGGTTTGTAAGTGGGCTGACCAAGGGGTAATTAAAGCAGCATTATCATGTTACGCCGTTTATGGTACTTCTGCGGCTCTATGCTGTCCATGCACGCAGAGGATGCAAGTAGCGACTAGCAACAAGTAAGACTTTGGTTGTAATCCAGAAATATCTTCTTATTTCATTTAACTTGCAAAAGACATGATGTTAAATGGCAGGAGCATCCATAAGTTTGTATCTCACCTGCGCCATTTAAACCAAACTATTAACCAGCGTTAAGTGAATAGAAATGTCAATTAACGTTCATTCAGATTCTGCGAGAAAGACTCATGTCTTGACGTGATATGAGGAATGATATGATATCTGGAGTAAGCTCAGGGCTGCCCGCTGTATAAGGTGGCCTTGATGTATGTGCAATTACAGCATAATTGCAGAGATAATTACTGTATGGGCAAGATTAATAACTTTATTAGCTAAAATGGTTCACTTTTAAAGGAGGGAAATGTATACGTAGGTCTTTGCGGATCTAAATTTGCTGAAAGTCAATTAACAGGCTGATTTTGTATCTCATTACTCATGTGTTTCACCTTTGAAAGGCACCTTGAGGAGCTAAATTTAAAATGTAAAAAAGGTCAGGAAGTCCCTCGCACAATTAAGCCAGGAGTTTCTAAAAAATTCCATCAATGGGAGGAAATGACAAAGTGTCTGCTTCGGCTAATCTAACAAGAAAGAGCTACTACAAAATTAAATCTTGTTAACTGTCGGACCAGCCTCTTGAACATATCTCAGTGACCAGACGAGTTAACTACAGTTTGCTCGAACAGCTTTTTTTTTTCTTTCATGCTAGTTTTAATGGTTGCGTTTGACGAGGGGACGGCTCTCCGAGCGCCGTGTTTCGAATGAACAACAATCGGCCCTTAAGCTCCTTTGAAACAATAATAACTTCTCCTCTTTAATTTATCCAACCTCACCACGTTGCACCGTTGACAGGGCTAGATTTGTCTTATCAAGACCTATTAACCATTTCCATTTTCTTATTAAATGCGTGCTGTATAATTTGTGATTTTTCCAACGTGATGTAATTATGATGTATCATTTCCCTCAAATAAAGGCCCTGTCCTCTCTTGGTGTTAATTTGAGCGTGTGAACTTTATACTTTGAACTAATTGGTTGCTGTCGAAATCCCCTGAATGTGAGTAATTCGATCAGGTATTCCATAACCATTGTACAATTTAATTTGAGTAATTTAATTGGATTTGACTGCTCATTTCTGGGCCACTCTCCACTCAGTATCCAAGAACTGCAGAGCTGCAGAGGTGTCCTGAGGCAAACACACACACACTAGCTGCCACCAGTTTCTCGCACCAGCAGAGTTGGGATCTTCCTGCCGGATAGCGTAGACGGATCTGACGGTGGACGAGGAAATCTGTTTTGTGATATCATGTATTTAATGTGGGCGATATTAAAGTGCAGACATAATGTAAGGTTAAGATTATTAATTCTAGGTGACGGTCAGCACAGGCCGTTATCCATCATAGCTACAAGGTAATACCCTAATATGTTTACACAAGCTTTATTTTTTCCCCTCTCTCTCCGTTTTACACTAAAACAGGGGAATTGCTTTTCTGAAATTACATTAACGCAGGCATCTGTCCTTATGGGGTCAGCTATCTTGTCTTACTGATGGCTGGGGCCTGGAGACTCGGAGGCGGCAGAGAGCAAAAGCAGCAGAGACTCCCCTGCCACCCTGATGTGCTGGGAAAACAGTGCAAGAACCATACTGAGAGACAGAAAGGGAGCAAATGAGAAAGGGAGGAAGAAAGAGAGAGTGAGATTAAGTGCACTAAAGATGAGGGAGAAACACAGAAGAAAGATACTGAGTGAGCGATGCCCATGGGCAAGACTGGCTCTGCCTCAGCCTGGGCCCTCCTCCTAGTGCCAGAGACAAGGATGACGCTGCCACTCTGCATCAGCCTTATGTAGTATTCATAGCAGCAGGTCCTTCTAACACAATTTGTGACCTCCACCCTAGCAGAGGAATATTGGAGTTTAACAATGGGTGGCTCGGTAGGGAGCGAGCGCGCTGAGACCCCAGCGAGCAACTTCCTCGTCTATTATTTCTCTTTTTATATATTGTGTAGAATGTGTCTTTTCTGGGAATTCCACAATAAAATGACTGTTATTTATCATTACCAACCTCTTTATCATTTAGTCAATAAAAGGCCTCTCACTTTCTCTCTCTCCTTCCCTCCATTGCGGTCTGGGAGTCAGATATCTGTATTAGTCCCCACCTGCCTCGGGGCGAGCTGTGTCAAAAGCTAAATCATGATCAGCTATGGCTTTCTGGCTAAATTGTGTATGAAGGCCCGGGGCGGAAAAGGTGCACATGCTCATTATTGGAGACACAGAGAGAAAGAGAGTGAAGTTTACGCACACACGCACGTGCACAGACACGCACACACGCCGAAGCACATGCATACACAATAACAAAGCAAGGATAAATCGCAAGATTACACATATGCTAAGAGTACAGAGGTCAGGAGGATGTGTATAAAAAGTTGAAGTAACAACTTGAGTGAATCTATGAGTTCTATGTATCGTGTGAATGTTGATGTTACACAGCTTCACACTAAAATTCAGGTTGAAATATTCTGTTCCCAGACTTTGGTATCTTATAACTAGTGTTTAGTGTTGTTCCAGTCAAACATCAAAGACCTAAAGCTTAAAAACAATCTTTACGTCACTCGTATTCCCCCCACACAAACACAGAAACAGCTTAGCAATACAAGCAAGCACAGCAAAATCTTGCAAAGTGTTTCCACTGACGACTTCTTCTTCTTAATTTTTCCTTTCCTTTCTTCCTATCTCCTTGTCTAATCCTACAGTACTGGCAACACATCACAACTTGGATTCTTATCCATACAAATTGATCTCTTTTAAGAAAAAACTTAAACACAGATCTGATGTAATCAGCCAAACTTATTTGTGTGATTGCAAGCTGCTGTCTCGCTCTTAGCTTGAACAAATTTCTTTTCATTAACCAGTGTAGTTTAAGCTATTATCAAGGGTGAGATGACTGTTTCTGAACTTGGAGTAAAAATGCATCCAAGGTTTCATTTTAGGAGAAAAATTTAGGTTTTAAAAAATTCGGACCTGATCCCCAATAAAACAAGCTTTGAAATTTAAAGATAAAGCCTAGTCTCCTGGAGAAACGTAATCTTTTGAGCTTTGGAGGTAGACAGTAGCTATTTGTATCTCGTACCTCATACGATCATGTAATGTTGTCTAATTTGTGGCACTTTGTGCATTCTTTAACTTTGACCTGTCTGTGGACGGCAAATAACTCTGGTATAATCCGCCAACAATCCACCAACTAATTCTGGGACACCATATCGAAAACCCTTTATTAGTGTTAAAGAAATGAATAAAAGAATGTTTTGTATTATAATTCTCTCTACTTTGACACCTCAAATGACACATTCACCAAACTGTGCCAGCTAAGAAAACTTACGATTATCTCTTGGCCAGGTAGAGTAAATTACAGGAATGTTTGGAAACTCTGTGGCTGTGGTGAATCCAGCGTGAAAGCTTGAAACGTATTCGTCGTACCATAAAGGAAGAGCAGGGAAACTTCAGTTAAAAAAAAAAAAACAATTAAAAAAAATCTCCCCCTCAGCATGGGTGCTTGTCAGTTATGTGCCAACATAAATTCTTAAACCTATCACAAGCTAACTATTTGCTTTCATGCCCTCAAAGTGAATCTCTCCAAAATTACCCACCTGTTCCTTTAAATGCAACATATTTCTGTGTAGTATATAATAAATTGTCAAGACTTGTGTGTGATAAACACAAAACATACCTTGAATGAAATTGTCCAAATTCGTTGAGGCCTATCCAGCAGATGCCAGAAAACATTAAACATGATTGCTTCTCTTCATTTAGAGCTGGGTTGTATCTACTAGTAATGCACACACACAAAGGATTTGGTGTCTCCTTTAGGACATTATCACCTTGTCCAGTCCTCTGGAGTTTACTCCTCTCCCCTGTGGACCTGCACATCCTGCTAGCGCTAATTAATTAAGAGGGCAGGTTGGCCACAGTGGAAAGCAGGCCCAGAGCCTTTTCATCTACCAGAAACAACCAGACAAGACGCCTGGAGAGTTATCACCTCCTCTCCCAATAATTCTGCTGCACAGTCTGCAGAAATCAGTGGAGATTTGGGAACAAGTTGGCTACATATGCAAACTGTACTGCAAGGGGAATTAGATTTTGTAATATCTTTGCGGGCTCGCCTACTGTCTGCATCGTCTGCGTGATAGATTTATTGTATGACCTGTAATTTATTAGGAAGACAACAGTACCCATCTATTTGATTCGTAGATCTCACTGTATGTAATGTAGCCCGCTACAGCACTAAACTGTATTACTCGCCTCTTAACACGAGTGCACGGTTCACATCGTAACATTTGCACATGGTTCTTGTACACAATGGAAATAAAGTGTCAGAGGGAACTAGAACTGGGAAGAAAGTAGGGGAAATAATACGACCACATTTAATGAAAGGTTAAATTTTCATTTACTCACTATTGACTGAGCTGAAAGGGCCATTATTTATTGTATTGGCATGATGTGGCCCATTAGTGCTGTATTGGAATTGGTTTGGCTTCTTTCTCTCTCCCTTCCTCACTGGCTCTCTGTTGTTCAGTGTTGTGAGATTGCTCCAAGCTAAAGTGTGAGAAAAGACCTGTATGTGTGCGAGTGTGTGTGTGTTTCCACATGTGTGTATAGGAGAGGCACAGACACGGGGTGATGTGCGCTCAAACTTTCCCTGCTGAATTCCTTCTGTTCATTTATCCATTGTCTGCATCTTCAAATATCGCTCGCTGATTCGGCCATCGATCTGTTGTTCTCGCGATCTTACTGACACATCAATGACAATCTAATTCCGTTCAACGGATTTTATCGGCCGCTGTCTCCGCAAAGTGACAAGACACATTGCGGCCGCACGTAACCTAATAAAACAGTGGTCTGCTCAATCCAGATTAAGTCACGAGACAGCGCGGCTCCAGAAACACACGGCACATTCATTTAGAGAGGCCTTCTAATTGGGGCTGTTAGAGGGCAGGCGAGAGGTGGGAATGTTGCTTTGTTTGAAGCCAGAGAAACCCTCCCGAAGACCATTTATTTATTTGTTTATTAGCATCCCGGTGTACACAAGACAGCATTGCAATAATGAGGTGACATCTACATAATTCCACGCTTAACGCAAGCACCCCGAGGCGAAACTCTACTCAAATATTCAAACGCAGGATCAGGTCAATAGCTTTGAGGATAATAAGGTCTCAGAGTTTTTGTCTGTTTTGAATACTTGCTTAGGAAAAGCGCAGTTGAAGCGTTTGCAGGCCAGAAGGTTTTTGTCCTTTATATACGTAAAATTTATTGTCTTCACCATGAATGATGTATAGCAATACAGAAAACGATGAGTTTCATTCTTCTGTTGTTTGAAAATATTAATCAGCGTCTGCAAATTAAATCGGAAGAAAAGTAAGAGTCATCAAGTTTTTGCTTGTTCCTGTTTCTCCTTGTTTTGTTCGTATTTATGCCGTGTTTTTAGACTATATTTAGTTGTCAATAATTTCAAAGTTTAGACAAATATTGTTGTTATTGTAGCTTTAAAATAAAAAACTCAAACTACTTGTTTATTTTTAATTACATGTAATATGGGAATGTTTTTCCCTGACAGCAACATACATGAAATAGAGATATAAATGAGGTTGCTGGAAGAACCTGTCGAGGCCTGTGTCCTAGTACATCTCAAAATACAATTGGTAAAGATAAATAGATGTTAGAATGATGCGTGGCATGTTGAAATATGATTAACCCCATGCTGGAATCGGTGCTGCTGCGACCTGACCTTGGCAGTGAAAGTCTGGCCTCCTACACACAGTAATTCTGGGCCTTTATCTAGGAAAGCTAAATAAAAGCACTCTGACAGAGGGCACCAGATGGCCTGGGCTTTGGACAGACTGGCATGGATAGACAGACTTCTCAGTGTCACATTTATATAGCCGTACACACATCACACACTCATTCAAGCAGATACAGTCACATGCACACAAGTACACACACTCTCAATAGAGTCACAGAGGTCAGCGTGCTAAGTATGGCGATGCCACTGTGAGTGCCATCTGGCAAACCGAGGTCAAGGTTACACCTTTGGGAGCTGTGACCTGGAGCAACTGAACCTGTGTGCACTTTTGGTAGACCAGATTGGATTTTACTGTTGTGCATTGTAGCCATTTGGACTCCTTCTTTTTTTTAGAAAATGTTTATTTGCTCGGTGTCATTGTTTACAACAATTACCCCAGTAACAAATGCGCATCTACACAGATCACACATACCTGCACGATCTTCAGGTTTTACGACACCATCATTTCCCTTTGACACGGTTTCTTTCCTCCTTTTTCTTAAACTCTACATAAACAGCATGGGGCTTTACTGCCTTGTTTTCTGTCTGTTGGCACGCTGTGCCAGCATCCGACACCAGCTCCCTGCCACTTTCACAGGCTGTAAACATCTGGGCAAGGCCTTTCATCTGGTCAATGTGGCAAGGGGACCCAGGGGCTCTGGATTAGAGCCATGATAAAAACAGGCTCCAGCACTTGGTTTAGCAAGGTTGAAGACCGCCACTGTGACAAGCTGTGTTTAAAAAAAAAGCTAAAGGAAAAAAAGAATTTACAAGCCAACACCACAAATTAATAGTTTCCTACAGAAGGCAAACT
Organism: Pundamilia nyererei; assembly: GCF_000239375.1. NCBI lineage: Eukaryota > Metazoa > Chordata > Actinopteri > Cichliformes > Cichlidae > Pundamilia > Pundamilia nyererei. Next base: position 299,542 of record NW_005187408.1, read on the forward strand.
TGTTTTAGAGTGAGGTCATTAATTTAGCATAAAAATGGGAAGAGGTAGTAGATGCCGTTTGAGTGTAGTTCCTGTATTTTTCCATATTAGTGGACGACACAGGGTTTTCTTTTTTAGCGCGTGGATTTCTGACATTTGTTTTTCAGACTAAATGTGAATTCAAAACGAGGAGTTAATGCTATTTTAAACTTTCATGTTTTATGGCTCTACTTTACTAGACAGAGTAAAAGTCAGGGCACGCTCACATGGGAAGCGATGTGCCTCACATTCAGGAATAAGTAGTAGGATTTAAGAGTGTAATAACAGAGTGAAACAGAAGATGGCAGCACTGCATGTACAGCTGCCATTAAACCCCGAAGAAGAAGAAGCTGTGTCCGGTATCGTAGCTGTGTCCAAATTCAGGGGCCGCATCCTTCGGAAAACGCATTTGTAGGCCGATTACGTTTCATCTTGTCTTTATTTTTAGTTAGCACATACCTTAAACACCTTAAGCTTTAAGCTAATGATAGTTATATAAGAGCAGACGCATGCTGGTGCAATAAGCTGTACATTTACGTCCAATGGATGCATGATCTGATTAGTCGACTGATCGCAAAAATAATCGGTGACTAGTCGACTATCAAAATAATCATTTGTGGCAGCCCTATTGGATACTATGGAAGGAAACTAATTTTTCAACCCCTAAAAGGGTATTGAAAGTGTAGCTGCTTGAAATAAAGTTAGCTAAAAATGTGTTTTTAATCCAAACACACATGACAGCATTGTATTAGCAACATTTCAGAGACAGTCAAGTGTTCGTGCTGCTAATTTGTGCCACCAGCTAGCAAGCTAACATGTAAGTATCACTGTGGTCGCCTTCCATGCAAACATTTATATGCTCAAACTGCCAAATTAAAAATGATCCTCAATCTAAACAAGACAAAATCAAAATTGAATATTCTTCGTCTCAAAGGTGCGCGGGTGCATTCTTAATCTGTGTTACGTTCACAAACTTACCTACTTCTTGACGGTTGTGCCTTGTAAAAGTATGTCATAAAAATTGAAGATAGAAGAAATGACAAGCAACAAAAGTCTTAAAACAAGCTGAAAACATTGCACGTGTCCTTTCCCGTAGAGCCTCCTGGCTTTTTGTTTCGGATCCCGCAGTAAATCTTCTGAAGTAAGATGTCAGTCAGCGCTAGTGTCATCAAGAAAAGATGATGTCATTCATCTATCTATATATAGACCTATATGGACTCGGGTATATCCACAATGTGTTTTATCTCATTGAAAGGGCAAATGATTTTCTTTCAGCGCTGTGTCAGGATTGGGATGGACGGCAGTTCAACAACATTAATATTTAAGGAACCTCAGCAACTGGCCTCACCGCCATCCATTATTCGGGTGCTTTTCGACACTCACGGATTGTTGTCCCTGGGTGACACACAGAAAACATCCAGATCTTGCAACATATAGTGAAACTTTGAAATGTGCTTGTCTGTTTGTTATGTATAATAGCTGCTAAGAAAAAAAAATTGAAATAATTGTGTCCTTGAATTGTTGGCTTGTATGATCATTAGTTTATACGCTATTTTTTCCCTCTCGAGGAATGCCACGTGGGAACTTTTTGCCGCTTTTTTATTTCAATATACTCTAGCTTTAAATGAAGTGCCCGTATACAGCATGTGCACATGACTCTGAGTAACTGTACATCTCAATCTCACACACACACACACATGACGCCTCACATACCTGGAAATGATTTCAGGGACTCGGGGGAATGTGGCCTAGCCGCACCCCAGTTCTGACACTGAGAAGCAGCCCCAACTCCATGTCCCTCCTCAACCCACCACCTCTGTGTCCTGTTTCTGGGGCCCCTAATGCATCCCCAGACCCCTACCAGAGCAGAGGCTCTACAACATGCTGGAGCAAATCAAGTATTGACCTGAAGCAGTTATGTGCTGTAGAACATTATATTCTCATCCGGCCATGGTGACTGTAAAGAACACACTGTTTGCCGTGAAACATGGCTTTGCTTATGCACTCTGCTGCATGCCCAGGCGCCCACGACGCTCGTATATCAAGCGCCGGCCTTGTCGCTTGCTTTATTGAGAGGGAAAACAAAGGGTTGAGCCGTTTGGAATCATTTTTTCTCAGGACGATTTTTCAAAACAGCACCAAAAGCTTTCCTTTTGGGTTATGGGGTGGCCGAGGAGGAGAGAACGGGCGATAAAATTGATGAATGGCAGATTGATGGATTTCATTCCTCTGCTGTGGAGAAAAACAAGAGAGATGCACATAAGGTTTTTTTTTATGTTTTGAGAGTTGGAGAAAGTTACTTGTGACTAATGAAGATGTTTGCCTGTGCATTTCCATGCACGAGTGATTTTAGCAGCTGCAGTGTTTGTTATTTTTGAGCCAGCCGGATATGTATAAGCACATGAGGAGAAGGAACCTAAAAAATAAATAGTAAAATCATAAATGACATGATTACATCATGAAAATACAGAAAATGAAATGCTCCTGAATTTGGAAACCGAGTCATGTGCAACAGAGCAAACTCTTGAGCAGATGCCTGACATGGCTTTGTTAACAGCAGAGTGGAATTTCAGTATCCTTAATGTAACATTTAGATCTGTATATAAAGTGCAGTTCTTTGTTTAACTGACATCATCAAAATGAAAAATGAGGTTAAAAGTTTTAATATCCATTTATTTTTACAAGCTCAGTTTCTATCTTTGGTATGTTTGGATGAATATAATGCTAAGTGTTAACCTGGAGCCATATGTAGAGCAGTGCATAGTTACACAGGTGTAACTTGAGGCTTCAGATACCTTTAAATGGCGCTTCTAGAGTTAACACATGAAGGACTTTATAAATACAGGTAAAAACATAATTTGTAAAATCTATAACATTTTATTAGTGTCTAACATATTGTATAGAGCAGCTGTTAAAAAGTCAGATGGGCTAAATGATAGATGTTGTTACACTGGTGGCGCTTTGTTACATTTATGTCTGGGAAAAGCACTATATAAATAAACTTTACTTACTTCCATATTGTGGTCGCGTAGCTGGCTCAGGACTCCACCACCAAGTGTAAAACACTTTTAACAATTTGAACTTTGAAGCAACAATGCAATAAATACAAAAAAATAACTCATGAACATTTACAGGAATTTATTGTATTTACAGGAAATGGATGTTGAAAGTTTAAAATCTATTTTTAATTTGATACATTTCATTCAGTGTGGTCTGAAACAAGAACTGCAAAGCATTACACTGACCCTACTGCTGAATGCTTAACAAACTGCAATCAAATTTGAAGCTAAATTCAAGTACAGAAAATAGCAAAAACTTTATTTTAAACACAGAAAAATCTTTTTTTCCCCACTTTGTACACTGTAAAAAAATCCTAATATAAAAGTATTTTACTGTGTATTTTACAGTTTTGTACTGTTCATGAAATTTACATCAATAGACTGTGATTTCACATTTCAAATGTAAATTAACGTAAAATCACTGTAATGTAATAAAACACAATTTTCTTGTTTTTTAAATGTATCTGTCTGTACATATGCATATTTAGATTGTTAAAATACATTCACAAATGTATCATGATTTCACAAATATCTTATTTGAAAGATTGAACTGTTAAATTCAAATGTAATGCTATGGAAAAATATCTAAAATGATTCTTATAAACTTTTTTTTACATCAAATAATTATTATTATTATTGTTATTTAGGGCGAGCGTGGCTCAAGAGTTGCCAGTTCGCCTTGTAATCAGAAGGTTGCCAGTTCGAGCCCCGGCTCGGACACTCTCGGTCGTTGTGTGCTCGGGCAAGACACTTCACCTACCACGTACTGGTGATGGCCAGAGGGGAATTATAAAGTGGAATTGTAAAGCGCTATATGAATGCAATCCATTATTATTTAAACCAACTGTTAACTGTATATTTCTGTACATTTAAGTATTATTATTCATATTGCCGCATTCATTGACCTTGTTTATAGGTAATTTCATTGTTTAATCACATGAAATTGTTCCTAATTTAATGTTTAAAAGCACTTGAAAAAGGAAAAATCCCATGTCAAATTAGGGCAACAAATTGTATTTTCATTACTGGAAATAACCGTGTTTTTATGAGTAAGTTATTTTTCTGTTATTTTATGGTCGTATTTTGGCGCCCCAGCTGCTATTACTGTATTTTTAAGATGTTTTTTCTAACAGTGTAAGACACATTAGAAAATTCAATAAATAAATAATAAAAGACATCATAATAGTCTTTTAAAGGTTACTATGTTGTGTACCAAACCTGTGCACTTAGGGAAGAGGTAATGGTATCAATTAAATATTCATAACTATGCCATTTCATGGATTTTCTATATTGAGAGCAGAAAGTTTGTGAATAACAAATGAAAAGCATTTCAGTGCAAATTACACCGACATGATCAGCAATCTGTGACGTAGCGGATGTAAACATGATGTTATTGAGAATACGGTGAAATATGACGGTAATGCAACACAGATGTATGTAATACATAATGTTTCGTTTGAGAAAGTGCGTCGTTTCTTCATCCTTTGAGTACACTGCTTTGCTTGGTTAATAAAATGTATACAGCTCAATGGCAAATAAACACTTAAATCTTTCCAATCAATTGCATTTAAGTAAATATATATATATCATATTTGATAACCTAACCTCCATTTTCACCCTTGCATTCTTCCTCCCAGTCAATACAAGGCCTTAGACTTTAATAATGACCCATTAAACAATGTGTTTAGTAAATTGATCTGTGAAGAAACACGCAATCACCAACAGCCACTAATGAGTTCCCATTTGTCTCAGCGAACAGCGAGGAGACAGAGTGAGCAGCCTTCATCCCTCTCGCTTCTCTTCAATTTGTTCATTTATTACCGTTTTCCGCTATTTTCCTTCTGCTTACTTTTCTCAAATTCTTTTCCTCTGCCCAACTCATCTGAAACCCGTCTCTGTGTCTGGCCGCATCTCCAGCTATGCCCCCCCTCCCTTCTTCTTAAAGGCCACAGGTGACTGAACCCGTGACTGTCCTGGCGTCAGGGGATGATACATAACAGCTCAGCCTCAAATGACAAATCCAGCCGACACTGGGCCGAGAAGAGACATATTGATTTTTCAATGATTAATAAGTGGAAAATAATTGTGTTTCATTAAGATGGATGGAGTTTCATTTAGTCCTGTCTCCTCTTCTTCACTTCAGCGCCAGGCAGGCAATCAAATCTGCCGCTGCTGCAACCCGTTAGCCTGCTATGGCAACAAGGCCAGCCACATGTGTTTTGTGTGTGTGTTTGTGTGCCGCTGCAGTTGGAGTATTGGGAAAAAGGAGAGTAATGTGAAAAGGAGATGAGAGCCTATCTCTCAACAGGCCACGCATTTACTAGCAGCAACAGCAGGGCAAAATATACAGACCCCATAGAGAGATCACATGGCGACCACAAGAAGTCAACTTTTCATCCTGTGAATATTTCAACAACACTGATTATGTTTACATACATGGAGATTTCCCCTCTGAATAAGATTTTTCATCCGGGTTTTGAGTCAACACATTGAAAATATCAACACTTGGTTAGAATAACCCTGGTTAGCTCATGCCCTTATTATGGGAAACTGGAAACCATAAACTATTGGTGGTGATGACTGGCCAAATGTTGGCACAAATGTGAGTTCCTGCAGAATCAAAGGGCTTCTTTCGAGACTCCCTCACCCTTTTGTGGTTATTTAGATCACAGAAAAGGAAGAGAAACCAATTTCCTCAGTGATAGCAGCTTTAACATACAGCAGAAGACACTGCATTTACAAACAATGCTAATAAGGAGCACAACTGGAGTGGAAACAAAAACTCCACTCTGTCTTACTCACAAGTTTGTCCCTGCACATGCTGTTTACAACACATACAGGAATACTGCATAAATACGGCAGATGTAGCAAATCAGTAACTGAAGTAAGAGTAGCTATGACTAAAGGAAATACTCTCATTACAAAACAGCAGGTCATGCAGGCGAATGCGAGAACGTGTTCAAATAAGGCACTGTGGAGTGATATATGAATTCTGGTCACGGGTTAAAGTTAGAAGTTTTGGAGTGGCTTGTCAGTCTGCCAGCACTGTCTCGAGCAAAAATAGTTGTAGTAAGAATCTATTTATTATTCTAATCCTGCATTTTTATTAAGATAGGACTGTTATGGAAATCCACTGTTCACTGGAAACTCAGATAAGCACATTTATTTCCCACTTTAGTAGTTCAGACATAGATCACAGGCAGTGTTGGGTGTAAAGCTTCACTGTAATCACAGTTCATTTTTCGGTAATGCTGTAATGTAGCTCATTTCTTTTCCAGCATTAGTAATCACATTACAGTTTTACTTATGGTGTTAATTGTGTTGCAAAGTTATTTGAAATGTCTGCATAATCAATGGATAGAAAAGAAGAAAAATCAAACGTGACTTTGTTTTCAGCTGATTTCAGGCGCAAACTGGTGGAGTGGTTTGCAAAAAATTTGACTAATGGAAGTATTAGTGTTACTTTCATTTTTTTATACCCAAAAAGGACAATAGAATGATAGTAAAGTGTAATTTGGGTCCATGACAGAAGCGACTGCATTATACTGATAACATAGCATCTGCTCTATCTAAATAACTGCACAGACAGCATGCTAACACGGTCAGGAGGGTCAGGCACTACTTTGGTTTGTTAGACCCAAAGGGTTATCAGCTAACACTAGCAAGGCATTCGTTAATAAGTGCTCAGTGGCTTACATGTCAAATACTTGAATTCACTCACCAATATTAAAGAGCAGTCTACTGGGATGGGCTGTCAGTACAGTTAACTGCACAGTAAATCATATTATTTGTCTGCTTATTGTGTTTATCCAGCACAAAACATAGTCAAGAAATCCAGTTCAGTGACTCAGAGTAGATGAGGTGATGCCAAGAAGTGCTTCACCTGCTGTCAGTCAAACTGGCCATGGACCTAATCTGGAACTTTATACTTCAAGTTATTTTTAATAGGTGAGTAAAAGTCATAGAGACTAAAGCCATATGTTGTTACCAGGCTGTTTATTTCTGGTTTAGAAATGGCGATTGACTTACTTTTAGAGCCAGCCACAAGCGGCTGCTCGAGGTACTGTATATCTTTATTTGCTGAAGGGTTACCCCGGGAATACACCAGGCCCGGCTGAATCATGTTCTGGTTCTGATCACTCCCACTCAAAACAATGCTCGCAATTTCACCAGACGAGCTGCAGCGGCCCAGAAATGGGTCTCCGCTCTGTGCCACTAAAAATAGCGGTCTATTTTATACAAAAGCTGCATGAAGCAGCACAGAGAGGATGTGGAGGGCAAGAAGTCAGGCTCACAGATGGCATTAGAGAATCCGTCAGAGATGTGACATCACACACCACGCGCCCGGTGTATTCCCAAAGTTACCGAGAGGAGACCTGTTCACCTCCTGTTTACCTATAAAATTACTGATACAGATTTTATTATTTATTTTGATGAGCTTATTTCTTGCATTTAAACCTAGCCAATGATGATTTTCTATACTAAATGGGTAAATAATATAAATGTGGTATAACTATGTAATAAACCGTTCTGAATATGTAAATACAAATTAATGTCATGTTTTTGGCTATTCTCAAGTATAAGACGCTTAAGTTAATGCAGACATTCATTACGATGCAAATCAGTGTAATATCATTGCCGCACAAGCTGCTAATATTATCGAGTCCGTCCCCTAAAAAATGATCTAATAACATTGTTCTGAAGGATAAAGTCGTACAAGACAGGGCCTTGTTTTAAATGAAGGCGTCACAGCAGTCGTGGGAGGGGAGGGGGGGAGGAGAGGTAGCAACCAGGTCTTCCATCCCGGCTTCTCTGTGTATCACTTTAATGTTCATATAATGACATCCCCTCCAAGTTTGTGTCATGGGCCATCAACAATCATAATTGTAAAGTGATTCACTGACTGATGTTGTCAACAGTGCTACTGTCAAGAGAAACTGATACCAGAGAAAGAGAATAGGGCCCTCTAATGAATATATCAATAACCTGTGACAGGTGAAGGAGTGCTCCTGACGAAATTTCAAATAAGCACTAACACCTCTCCTGGATGCCTTCATTTGTTTTTGCTGTCTGCCAGGGTGAATAAGTAAATAACGCAATTAACAGCAAAAATAATGTCATCAACAAAATTCAAACATTCCTTTTGAGGTTATGAACCAAAAAATTCAGTTTTGTCTTGAATTCTAAATTGCGTAATGTTCAAAAAATTGCAGGAATATTTCCCTCCTGCTGTCATGCGATAATGTATCAAACCGCCGCCGTCTGTTTACACGTACACCGTATTTTAGATTAGACTGGCGCAGGATACCGCTGAACTTTTTGCTCGGCTTCGTTATTTGCTCATATCAAGGACACCGTAAGTGGGGACGTCAAATTGCTTGGGACCGATTTGTCGTCTTTCGTTCCGTGTGAGTGTTTGTGTTTGTCTTTGTGTCTGCACATAATCACCTACACACTTCACAGGGGAACGCTAGCGATAGATCACCCAAATGAGGTCCAGTCGAGGCCATGATCCATCACCCAGTGTCTAGTCTAACAGAGAGGGTAATGAGAAAGGAACCTATGCAACATTGATGGGGCCCTGGCTGCCGACTACGCATAGACAATGATGGCTGACTGAAGGAGTGACCGTCTTATTAAGGGCTGTTATGAAATGGAGATGCACATTTGAGGTTTTACCATTCGAAGCTCACTGCTATAATTAGGTGTGTTCACCCGTGCACTAAAGTCCAAGTGTATGATTGTGTGTCCGTGCACTCTCATCTGCTGCACACACCTGTCATCCTTACCCATTCTGGGGAATAAAAACATGGCTGAAATGCAATTAAAGGGGCACAGTGGTGCTCCATTGTCACATCACGCCAGGGCTACCTCTTTCTGCCTGCTGCATTAATAGAGTTTCAATTGCCAGCGCCCGCTTCTTAATGGCTGATTTATTTCATTTTAATGCCCTTGTCAGGAGGTAAGGCCTCGATTGAGGGTCTCATAATAACAGGGGAATCTTTTCCCTCTTTCTGCAGCGGTAATGCTTGAAATGTGGACCGGATCCCTTTTCACTGACGCAGCGGGGGCATGTGTAAGTTGGGGGATGGGATGTTTGAATATAAAATGACTTATACTGTTCGTTAATCTGAGCTGCTAACTTACTGAAGTTGACTTTTATGCAGTTATATGACTTTGTGTTTGTAATGTTGATCAAAGTTGCACAGGAGGGTAATTATAAAGTGAAAGGGGAGCATATCATAATGTAGGATAGTGTATCATTAGTTAAAACAAGGGACATAAATGATGTGGGACATAACATACATCATATGTGTGCAGCAGTATTTAAATGCAGCAAAGGTTTTCCCAACATCACTGTCTTTGCCTTCATCTGTCTGTGTCTTGAATTGTAGGACAATGGCAACCCCGCCCCCAAGAGAAACTCAATTGACTGGAACTTCTGTCATTTAACACACTATTAATTGACTAATGTGCATCACATCGCTATGCAGCATAGGTAGATGAGGACCATGGGGCCTTATCAGAGTGGATTATGGGAAATTAGCTGAAGCAGTGACAAAAGAGGCACACGCCTGCCTTTTCTCAGCATCACAAGAGCACACAATCGGCTATGGCAGAGCGCATGTTGCTGTTCGAGATTATTTGCACAAAGGCGATTATTCTAATCACTTAATTCCGGCATTATGAGAAATCTGCTCTGTTAAGCGTTATGTTCCCATTTCCCCAGACAACTGTGTGCAGAGGAGACTTCATCAATATCATTACTCACTACATTGTTTCACTCAAACAACACTTGTATGATTAATGAATAGGCAAAAGACAGTGAACAGCCATAATTCTCACAAATCAATTACTCATGCTAAGGAGGCCTGGGTTGCAGATCAGCCTTAATATAGTTAATCATACACTTTCAATGGGATGCATGAAGTCAGTTGTGTGGGTGTGATAATCAGCACTGATGCATTAAGTGCTTACCGTGTGCATGCGAGGATAGGTGTTAATGCGTGTGGTACAGAACATACAGCGCTTTATTGAATATAACTACATCTTGTACATTATACGTTCTTGGATATAACATAATACACAAAGGAGACAAATGCATATAGTCTGCATCATTTTCCTCAATGCATGCTGTTTATTGAATGGGGCCTCCAACTGAGAGCTGGAATAGTACATTTTGCCATTAGCGCAAGAGGTCTTGAAGTTGAATTTCTAATGGTAGGATCATCAAAGGACATCATAGCAATGAAGTGATCGCAAAACTTTGAAAATTAATATTTATTAAGCGTAAAAACTGAAGTCTATCCTGATTATGGAGCTGGGAAGGCTCCATCCATCTGGATGCCCTGTCTATAGACGAATCTTTCATTCATCAATCGATTGATTCCCCTGTCTTCATTATGGCAGCGTTGACGCTGTGTTGCAGAATTGAAAGCAAAGATGTCCAATCCTGTGCAAAAGGTTAAACATGTTTAGGTTGAAAACGACAGGTTTATAAATGAATATGTCCAAGTTTTTCTTTGTCTGTTTGTGATCAGCCATTTTTATAAATGACATGCAT
>NW_005187408.1:311451-314415 GCF_000239375.1 Pundamilia nyererei
CTTGTATTTTGCTCGTTTGTGTTGTTGTGTTTGCACATCTCTGTTGCTTGTGGGGCTCGCACACAAGAATTTCACTCGCATGTGCTGTGCCAGTGTGCCTGCACATGTGATGTGACAATAAAAGTGATTTGATTTGATTTGATTTGAAAAAAAAAAAACCTGAGCTCAGTGAATATTCATAAACAAACAAAACATTTAAGTGGTTAAAGTTATACTGACCACATATGCCAAGCTGAAGACTATTGATAAAGAAGTCGGGTACACAGTTATGCCATCGTAGTTAAACTTATTATTGAGTTAGCTCCCAGCAGATACTACACATGCGTGTGAAACCTCTGAGAGGAGGAAAAAGCCTGGTGTTTTCCAAAACGTGACCGTGTCTACTCACGTTTCTGCAATTCTACTACAATTTCCGATGCTTTCTCTTCTGCCTCACTCTTACGAAATCGTTCCGAAGTCGCCGCCCTCCTCCACCCACTGATGCGATATCGTGCGTCGCCAGTCACGGTTCAAAGCGGAGATTAACTTGGTTTTAGTTTAAAAAAAAAAAAAGCAAATAAACTCGTCTACAGTAGCAACCTTTGCACAGAGCCTGCTGCGCCTGTCAACAGGAAAATAAACAGATGTACATTTTTTGTTTATATCTACTCAGTATGATGGATTACAGAACACAGATAGCGGTAATTATCGGAAAACCATTAACATTCCGACATTATCCATACCCTTCCACATAGAGATGTGTTGTGGACACAGGGTGGAGAATCTACCTCATAGAGGGAACATATGCTGAGCGGATAAGTACTCGCTTAAATCCAGCCGCCTTGCCTTTAGGTTATATTTATCCTATATTTATTTTTACCACGTTTGCCCAGATTCTCTTTCTCTCTTTTTTTCTCGACACCAAGGTGTATGGGCTCGCAGTAATGCAGAGTGTATGGGAATGGCAATGGCACGCATTGTCCCTGTTTGACAGCGTCTCAATAGATAATCTCTGAGAGTCTTGGATTTTGTTCAATCTATTACCCATAATGGCATATATTTAGTGCTTTCTAACTTTCCCTCGGGCTTCTGTCACCCTAACACAGCATTGAAAGTGGCAGCATGTTAAAAGCAATGCAATGGCACGCTATCTGGCTGTTTATGAGAACTGAAAAGCATTTTGTTTACATTGGAGAAGGGACAATTTATTTGTAATTTTCAGCAATAGAAGCATTAAGGCTTTCAGTCTTGTGAACATAAGCATATTTCAGAGAAAACTGACCCTAATCAGTTCATTTGACAACAATAATTTTAATTCAAGGTACAACAATTAATGACTGTTTAAACAGCAGCCAGCATCACGATGCAGTCTGCAAACAGTTCACTCAACACTTGGGGATTTCATGTACATCCAGGGATACCTTGGGGAGGAGTCACCTGAAATACACTTAAGCTCAGTCTTTATTTCACCGTATCGGATTCTATCTGCAAACAAACACAAGCGCACCTTCAGCAATCTGAGGAGAAACTCGGAATTTTCTGTACAGTTTAAAGAACACAAGAAGGTCCTAGCCTCTGACATTAAGGTTATATATATATATATATATTACTGCAATAAACTTCCATATATAATGTAAGAACTGTTAAAACAAAAAGATTGAATGATTAATTGAAACATTGTCGCTGAATTTACTGAATAGTTTACTGAAATTTAAAAAGAATGATTTGCGTTTTTGTTTAATATGCTTGTAAAAAAAGTATTTTTAGTGGAAAGGAGAGGGAAAAATGGTCACTTACTAATACCGGTTTCAGCCTTGAGTCAGTACACATGGCATTTATTACAATGTAAACATGATGGAAACCACCCCCAATACTTCCACAGCGAACACTGCCTTTACCTTTCATTTTACTCTGAAGGACACTGAAGGACAGTGATGTTGCTGAAACTAATTTAAGCTAACCTTTAATAGCTGAGTAATATTCCACCGAAACTGTTGCATCTCTTTAGGTTATAGAGCAAATGTGCAGCAACCTTTTTAGTTTACAAAGAACCTAAAAATACTTGGATCTTAAGAAAAGAGCTCCCTGATCATAATGTTAATTTGAAATAATCTCAATATGAGCAAACATTATACTTAAACGCTGGTCATATCACTAAGATATTAAACTGGTGCAATCTTTAATATTATATAGACAAACCACATAAGATTTGATTTTGGGTTTCGTCAGTCTTCTATTAACAAGTTATGCGATAAAAAACTTTAAGTTCTGTTAATCTCTGTGTCTCTATACATTATGGTATAGCGGGAGCCTTGTCTACTGAGGTCAGTGGGTGGATAAGGAAATGAGGCATCAAGATTTGCTCTAATCTTTCCTTCCCATCATGTTAAGTCCATGATAACAATAAGAACGTGAAGACAGGGGTCTCTTTTCACTGATAACCTTACCATTTCCAAGTTACACATGTACCAGTAGCGTGCTTAGACTTTGTGAATCATATGAAAATTCCAGTTACATCACAGTCGCCGATTGTAGTATAGGAAAAAAAGTTTTATTCCTTTTTTTGCTCATTCTAGCTCTCCCCGTTTATGCTAATAGCGATGGTGTTGCATGATTAGTAGCGACTATTAACAGTAGAGACATTTGCTAATCAACCCGTAGAGTTATGCTGCAGGTCTGGGAGCAATTATGTCCACACACAGAGCCCATATTTGCAACACATACACACACACACACACGTACACAGTCGAATGCACCTATACAGACTTGGGCATACTTTCACACACATGTACACACACAGTTAGAAGCACATCAATTACCAGGGCCCAAGTTTTACATTTAATCTTCTTATTGGATCCTTGTTAATGTTAACCACTTCCTTCCCCTGCAGTTTATTTTGCTTTTGTGCATGTGGCCTCTGCTCTCAGCGAGTGTTCGTGGACCAGACCATCCATAACCTGCACAGACAGACAGACAGAGGACGGG
>NW_005187408.1:314435-319516 GCF_000239375.1 Pundamilia nyererei
GGGGGGGAGGCACACGGAGCAGCTGGCCTTTCTGAAAGCGTCGGTTAACTGGAAACAAAAGTGATGCGCCTATTTAAGGACAATCGTGGCCATTTATTTCAACCTTTCTCTTCGAAAACATGAGCAGAGAAAGTTCATGATACGATTCACCCTCCTCAGACTGGCCTTACGTAATCTCCCAGTGCTCCAAAGTAAACTAAACAGATGCTGGCATTTTTTGTGTGTGTTTTTGCTGTCGCACCTGGCCACAGTTTCATTTCCAGTAATGCTTTTACTGCAGACATCTTTGTTACAGTAAAGCCAGTGATGCTATCATGTAAAAATGGCCAGTGAGAATTATCTCACCGGTGTCACCTATGAGTCAGTGGCAGAAAGTGAGATAAAGACTGTGAGTTACTAGTTAAGGTAAAATTTAGTGTTGTTGAAACTTCCTGGTAAACATTTTCTGCGCTACAAAAAGTAAAAGTAAAAGCCCCACTGTGGATAGTGTCCATTTCTTTAACTGATCTTTAAACTTTTCAGACAGCAGACATTATAAAATGTTGATTTTTTTATAACTTCCAGACTTCTGTGAGTTAACACCACTCCCTATCTTGGTTTCCCGACCAGCGCACAAGTGTTCCCACCACTTCCCAAAGAACCTGACCGCTCAACCCCTCCTTCCAGCCCGCACTGGTGCAACATTTTCCCTGTCTAATTACGTAATCAGTGTCCTCTTAAAGGTATAAGCAAATCACCATCAGGGTGAGCCGCTGACCCTCTCTGTGAAAATTTGAGGCTTAGAAAAACGCGATTTGTACCAATCAGGGAGAGCCGAGTCTTGACTCAGAGCCGCGGACAGAGAGTCAGGACCTCTCTAATTAAGACTCCTAACCCCGCACTGACAGACAGATTTGTTTTTGCCTTGCCTAGTGTTTGGCCAAGATCTGCTGGGACCCCCGAGATCAGCAGATATGCGAAGTGAACTACCAGCATCCAGCGATTGCTGTTCATTAACTGACTTGTTCAAACAAAACACAATCAAACCCCGAAAGCTGCCTCGGTGTGCAGTCCAAATAATAGAAATAATGGGTCTTTTCCTCTTACTTTATACCCTGCAAACACTGAGGGTTATAGCTCATACATTATTAGCTGTAATTATGCTAAAATAAAGGGAGCAGAGAGCAGACACGACATTCACTTTGAAATGAGACAAATGCCGGCCTTTTTGCAAAAAAAACTTGTTTTTCCTGATATAAATTGCACAACTATATGTCAGACTAAAGGAGGCATAGAGTCTGCATGTGGATAGTAATAATTGATCTGGTGCATTTCATTTTAGACATGGGGGGAGCTTGTTGGGTAAAGAGTGAATCCAGGCCATCAGTGCTTCCTATTAGGCATCTCTGGTATTTTCCAAACAGCTGCCTTTGATTATTCGCAGCAGGGGCTGCCACAATACTGCCATGAGATAGCATCAGCTGCCTCCAATGGCGCAGGCAGGGACAGGCAACAAGGACAGGATGCAGATGCAAACTCATACGCAGACAGACACACGCACGCACGCACGCACACACATGCCAAGTAAAGACAAAGGCCAAGTAGCAAGGAGGAGGAGGTAAAGGAGTAGGGCGAGATGGCCTGCAGTGGTTCTTCAGGGCTTCCTGTCTTTTTTTCTTTCTTTTTTTTCCACTCCCTCGAGGCCAAAGATTCTTCCCATGGCTGGTCACGCTCATGCAGACCATTTCACATAGAACTCAAACCTTATTTGATGTCATACATAACCGCAAACCAGACCCATTTCCCCTCCCTGGCAATTGCTTTTATTAAGCAACTGAGTGATGCTTTTACGGAAAGTGATCTTATTTGCACAGTCAGCCCCCATTATGTAGACATGAAAAGTTAATCATTTCAGATTTCGGCATTATTATCAGTGACTGCATTTGTAATACATTAAGCCGTGATAGTCTTTTAAGAGGACACAGATGTCTCCGTGGGTCGCCGCCCATAAAATGTAATCTGATTAGAGATAAGTTAAGGTGAGTTAGAATTAATAATAATTGCGACTCATGCATTAGCTTCAAACATGCACCGTAATGTCACGATAAGCAGCAAAAAATACAATAAAATACAAATATTTAGGAAACCGATAATCAGTCGCAGTATTAGATTAGGGCATAGAGTCTCCATAATAACTCAAATGATGTTCTGGTCTGATTAAAATGCCAAAGTGAGGTGTTCTACCTCCATCTGTTGAATGCCTCTAAATTGAAAATATGCTTGAGGAAGTGGGGGTCGGTGTTTGTAGGGAGGGGGCTGCTGTTGATGTGGATGTGACGCTTAAAGCCTTTTCCATTTTGGATCAAACTGAGATGAAACTTCCCCCCGCTGCTCGCTTTACAGCAGGTGCTTCATGGTGTGTGCCTCTCTAAACTCAACCCCCTTTTTACCCACTGACATTTAGCAGGCACACACATTTTGATCCCCCGCTGCCACGCTGCCAAATATTGAAAGGCAACGAGGAACATAAAGAGCGCGTATTTACTTAGCGCTCGGCAATGACACTGCACGGGAGGCTGAGGGAGAGGAAGAGGGTGACAGAGAGAGGTTGAGAGGAGGGGTGTGTGTGGGGGGTGGTGTTATCTGTATCCATGGAAAGGCTCAATCAAAGCCGGTTTTGCGACCTCGCGTTTTAGCAGTTTGCGAATTTCGCGAAAACAGTTAAGGGTGAAAACTACTTGGGAAGCACTCAACGTGCCAACCATCAAGCTCCTCAGTTTGCAAGAGCCATTTGGCAAATAATCAGTTTGTTATTGGTCTTAAATAGTGCCTAATTAAAAGAGTGACCTCAGCCAGGCACCCTCATCCTACACCTAACCTAAACAGGAAAAATCTGTTTAATTGCAGCTGGAAAAAAAAGAAAAAGAAAAGAGTTTTTTTTTTTTTTTTGAATGGGGTGGTGAGAGGTAATTGACCCTCTGTGAAATAAATGAATCCTCGGGGGAATCGGGCTCAAATGGATGTTTAAATGCAAACAGTAGTCAGTCCACTCACAGCGAAAAGGGGGCCGAGAAGCAAGCAGCCCGCCCGGTCCCCGCTGAAATCCTATAAAATCAAATCAAAGAATCTGACATTTTCACTAACCAGAGGCCCTGGCGCTGGTTCCGCTACAATAACAAATGGACTAACGGGACAAATTGAAATGAAAGTTGTAAATGAATTCACGTTAAAAAGGTGCTGAGAGAGGGAGGGAGGGAGGGATGCAGAGAGAGAGAGAGAGAGAAGATTAGTGGTTAGGTGAAAATGTTTATTTTCACACTTCAAAGTTCCCAGCTCAGTGTGTGTGTTTAAGATCAACAGACCTTGTGATGAACAACCTGTTCCATGCTGGAAATACATTCTGTGAAACACAACAGTCCTCTGTAGAAAGCCTGCAAAGCACTGACTGGGGAGTATTGAATTACAACTCTACTGCTCTGTGAAGCAGAGAGAGAAATACACTTTCGCTCCCCTTTTCAAAAGATGTCACTTTTATCTGCGTGCCTCAACCTCGACACGCATCGAGGCCTTTTCATCTCTCTAAAGAGACGGCGCAGGAACCCGCCGAACAACTTGTACAGCACGCCGAGGCGCACCTCCACATCATGACTGGGCTGTGAGGAACTGAAGCTGTACAGTAAAGTCTACTGTACCCACTTAAATTTACGGTACCGCTGCAGAAAGGTAGTCATTGAGTCTGCATTTTCTTTTAGTGGAGTTTTTATTTAAGTGGTAATATATTTCATATCCTCATATTTGTACTACAGAGAGTTGATTAAAGAATTTTAAAACATTTATTTCAGCTAGCGTACTCTCTTTTATAGCTAAAAATATCAAAAAGTAATAAACAGATACCAGACAGTTTATGCTTACCTCGCTGTGCTCTGATTTATGTTTATTGTGACGTCATATTGTTGGATAAATCCATCCCTCTGTCAAAGAACGATTTGAGGAAACGTGCATTAAAAATATAAGCAAAGTATTTGATCACATGTTGGGTATCTGATCCTCCAGCACGACTCTTTGAAACCCTTCGGCAAATCAGAATCACATTTTATTTATTTCTTTTCTTCCATGCCCAGCAGAGACCTAGCCTCCAGTGGCCTTCGACATATGATTGAAGTCACAGTCTTGAGCCACCATGGGTCCCCCTTTTTTGTAAAAGTGCTCATTTTTGGTGCCAAGAGATGGCAGTATTTCACAGAATATGTGTCAGCGAGCGGCGTAGAGGTGGTGGGGGTTTATCTGAAGCCACTGCAGCACTGGTTTACAGCTTTTTCTGTTTGAATTTTTTTTAAAGGGAAAAGAAAGAATGAAAAAAGAAGGTCTTAAGAGAACTTGTAAAGGAATATCTGAGGAGCGTATTGTCATTCCTTTTTACATCTCTATACTGTATGTCTCTTAATATTTACATCTCCCTGTTGGATTTAATTCCGCTACTGCCCCTCGGTTCCAGTGTGTATTTAAAAGATGAAAGAGTGAGCTGTAAATGTTGATGAAGTAATATACTGCATCCGAGTGAACGCATTTGGTTGGAGCAGATGGAGCCCCCTTTTTTCTGCGTGCTGGTTTTACTCTCAGTGATTATTGCAGAGATATCTGTCAGTGTTTCAGACAATGCTAGGATAAAGCAGCAAGAAATATAGAGGTGGTAGTGTTTAAAGGTTTCTGTTTTTATCCTGTATCATGATCATATCACGTCATGTTATAACATCATTTCATTTTACAATTAAATAGAAAACTGATAAAACAAGAACCTCCCGA
The DNA here is from genome assembly GCF_000239375.1 of Pundamilia nyererei. Taxonomy (NCBI): domain Eukaryota; kingdom Metazoa; phylum Chordata; class Actinopteri; order Cichliformes; family Cichlidae; genus Pundamilia; species Pundamilia nyererei. Next base: position 319,218 of record NW_005187408.1, read on the forward strand.
ATGTTCATCGCTGGTCTTAAAAAGTCGAAATCATCAAGCCGGCAACACACTTTTTTTTTTGTGCCCTTGAATGAGATATTTGTGAGGCATGTATTGAGAGGCAGCTGCTCAAATGTTAGGGGAGGAAATGAAATCTAAATAAACAAGTTGCACCAAATGTTTCGTCAGCTGTCAAGACGGGATGAGGAGGGTCACACAATGAGCATCGAGGCTTCCTCCTCTGTGTCGCCCTGCATGCTCCTGGAAAGCCTGCCAAAGTTTTGTGCAACATTTTCACAGAGTCAGTATTAAAAAAAAAA
>NW_005187408.1:319536-354201 GCF_000239375.1 Pundamilia nyererei
AATGCAGCTTGTGTGTGTGTGTGTGTGTGTGTGTGTGTGTGTGTGTGTGTGTGTGTGTGTGTGTGTGTGTGTGTGTCTTGTTAGAGTATGGTACAGTGCATATACATAAAAGTATCTCTGTCAAAGCATACGTTACACTGTGATGTGTGCGAGTTCCTCTTTTTATTTGCTTGTGTCCTGTGCTTATCTGACCATCTTTTGTGTGTGTGTGTGCGTATGTGTGTTACAGTGTAGAGGTGTGTGCGAAGGCTAGAAGTCAGGCCTAGGCCTTTGTAATGAGCAGCCTGGGTTCTTTCTGGTTCAGCTGCTCCTCTCTCTTATTTCACGCTGCGCTGCTCTTCAACTCCAGCAGCCCAGTGACTAGAGTCCTGCCTCTCTCTCTCTCTCTCTCTCCTTCCTTTATATGCTCTCTCTCTCTCTCTTTTTAGTCTGTCTTATATCTCCTCTCTTTTTGTTTCACTCGTCACCTTCTTCTCCTCCTTAATTGTTTCCTAATTCTTTGTCCGCTTCTTCCCTTTCCTGGTAGTTCTTGTTTCACGAGGCTAAAAATCTCAAATAGGGAACAGTGAGAGGATTGGGAGAGAGCGCGCACATGAGAGAGAGAGGTAAAAGAGCATGCATGAATGGTCACTACTGCTCCATACCATTCATTCCAGGCAGCGAAGGGAACTGCCCTCCACCTCCCCTCCTCCTTCTTTTCCCCTCTGCAGCTACCACCACCTCATCTGCAGGCTTCGGTGGAGCAAAGGGGCATGAGCTGCTTTTAGTGTAGAGTGATTTTAACAAGATGTTTCTGCACACAGAATCACACATACGTCCACGTGGATGTATAGATGGGAACTGTATCGCCCACTTCCTGTTGTGTGTCGGCATTAAAAGCCACAATCTCAGGATTCACGGATTTATTTTTTTGTAATAATCATTAGCTCTCTCTTACATTTCACTTCAGTCTTTTCATTAATGTGACCTTGTGTTGAGCACTGTTTAAGTCACTCAAACATACCGCAGCAGGAAAGGTATGAGAAGAACGAGGAGGCTTTGCACATGCATCCATCACTCCATCCGTCCACATTTACACACTGAAGCTTGAGTACAAATGCGGTCAGTAAAGTGGAGCTGCCTCACTGTAGCGCTTCATAACCACACATTCAGTGGCTGCTTTGAGAAGACGAAGGCATGAACAAATATGAAGTATCATTAGAATTGTAATAAAAGAGAGGTGGGAGGGGGTGGGGAGGTGGGGGTGCGAATACGCCTTGACTTATTTTCCTCCTTTTGATGAGGGGGAAGAAAGGATGTTCCACAAAGGGTCCAATAAAAGCAGGTTTCCCTGAGTGGAGGCAGAGCGACATGTTTTTGAACTCCGGGGCGGGGGGCGGGGGGCTTCCAGGCCACTCTTTTGAATGGGTGGGAATCTGTCACTTACTGAGCCTAAGGTGTGCTGTGGAATTTAAAGTCGTGTGAGTGACAGCCGCGTATGTGTTTTTTCTCTCTCTTTTTTGTTATGGGCCAAATCTGATGAATCTTGTAAATGTTCATGTTGACAGACAAGCAGTGAAATCAGCTGTTTTGATTATTGGTGGGTGTGGGTGGCAGTCAGTGTCTTTGAAGGCTACGCATGAAAAGAGATGAAATTCTTTTAGGGAAATATTAAAACGCTTTTATTTTGATTTTCATGTCGCTTTTTTTGGGATTCGGATTTTCAAAGGAAAAAAAAAACGCATTTCTTCCTCTTAAATTTACACGTGAAGAAAAGTTTTTCGTATTTGTTTAATCAGGGAAAAAAATTAAAATCCTTAAATGCAATTTTTTGGTTATGTGGTTCTGTTTACACCATATTTTAATCCCAACCAATTTGCCACTTATTGTGGCTGTGGCGTAATGCGCTGTGGCATGCATGAAAGCATGTGTGCAGTAGTGTAAGTGCAGATGTGTCATCTAAGTACAAACATTAATGCATTTAATTCAATCGTGACTTTAAAAAAAGGGTAGAAAGAGCAAAATAATGTTTACTCGACATTTTGTTACTTTAATCTTGCGACGCTGCGCCGTTTCCTGCAAGCGCCTGTTTTTGCAGTCTTACATGTCAGATGCCAGGTGCCTTATTTGGGTGCAGAACTCTTCACACCTTGCCCTCCTGTGACAGCAATCCTCAGAGAATGAATCAATTTACACCACACTATGGATATTAAAGCAGGTGATAAATATAATCGTCTCTGGCGATCACCTTCCAAAGTAGCCGTGTAACTGTTTTCAGCGGCGTGAAATCCTTTATCAAGCCGTCGCTGGTTGACAGAAACAATTATCCAGAGAGGGAGGTAAATGAATAAAATTAGCACTCGGAGCCCCTTTGCACATTTGTGCCCGTGGCTATCACCATGCGACGAGTTCCCAAACTCTTATCGTGAGCCTGACACCAGAACGGCATGGGCTTTGTGTCACACAACCCCTCTACCGTTTTCACAATGCCACCCCGCTCTGCACACATTTTACCCCCACGAACCGTGCTTGGTTTAATCACACTGTCTTGCTTGGGCAGCGGCAGTGCAGTTCAATATGTGCTCATTTTTGCTGTGGAGGAAACCAGAATGCTGCCCTTCCATCGTGTATGTGTGGCTGTATATGTGTGTGTGTGTGTGTGTGTGTGTGTGTGTGTGTGTGTGTGTGTGTGCTCAACAGGCTTAGTGAAGAGAGGAACCTCGGTTCACATACTTGACATACATTTTTATTGCAACAGGAAACACTTAGGCCAAATGCTTGCATGTTCAGAGGTGACTTGCGGTTTTGAAACTGGGCATTCCTTTCCGATCTCTGCCTGGGAGCCCAAAGAAAGAGAGACTATTAAATGAGGTCATAATTGTTTCCTCCCTCCCTTCCTTAAACCCCCTCCCCCAGTCTTCACCCCCCACCTTTTTCACTAGTCCCCCGCATAGTATTTCCTGTTAGGACAGCAACCAGACAGCCTTTATTTAGCCTGTGCTCATTTCCCTAAATTAATACCCCTTCGCCCACATCTATGGCATGGGATCTTGTTTTGTGAACCTAATAAAAGTTTGGTAAATGCTCTGCAATTTGTTCCACTGGAAACAACTGAGCCTGGAGTGCTGGGCGAGGTGGTGTTAGCGAGGGCCTTGTTTTAGTGCTGCAATTATCAGCGGGGAGGATGTATAACAAATACACACTTCCTCCGAAGACACATTTCACAGAAGTGCCAAAAGAGTACGCTGCGCATTGTTGCACGGACATTACGACCAGAGTTATCTGTGCTATATGGATATGAGGTGCACATATTATACCATCAGAGGGAAATGTGAGTGCATTTGTTATGTTTGAGGAATTAGGTTGTGTGGAAGTCTCGAGTGATCCCTGGAAACTCATCTAAGACTCCCGGGGGTCTGCGGACCTCGTTTTACAACCCACCAAAATTATTGTTCAAGGAGGAAAAGCACTTTTCTCTGCTAATACTGCACAATCTTGTCGTTCATCTTCTCCTGTATATACATCTGCTCATATCCTTCTCGGATGGATCGTGGTCTCTTTTTTCACCACAAATACACACTTTTAAGATGAAAAACCTCCTTGTTGAGGGTAATAGAGTGACTGTTTGTCTTGGGAGTCTTTACTTTATCTGTGCTGTGCTTTTATATGATTTTTCTGTTAAATATCATCTTTATTAACATCAAATGGCGAGACTTACAGCAGCTCAGCCAGTCTGTTGTCTCAGCTTCTGCTCAAATGCGCTGAAAGTGCTACATCCTTATAAGAGAGTGCCACTGGTTATCTTCTTAACTCCTCAGAAATCTAATTTCTCTCTGGGCAAGCATTTAAATGCCTAATGACTGATAAGTGCAGCTTGGACTGCATGTGTGTGGTTCCTCCTTCAGCTGGATGGAGATAAGAAACTTTGCTGAGCGTCTTCATTCGCGGCTTATTTGGGATCATTATGTGTAATCGGACTAACAGAGAGTGTCGGTGGCAGTACGTGGCGTTCGAGGCTCGCTTTGAATAGGTAGCCTTCACGGAATGACATTTTCAAATGAATCTTCGGGGTAAATTGAAGGTTTCGTGTTACAAAATTTGACTATTGATCCCCATCCTACCAGCCCTGTAGCCAAAACTAAGAAAGAGAAAAAGCACCAGAGAGAAAGGAAGAGGGATAAGCAGTATAGGATATCCAGGAAAACACTCTATTGCTATGGCTAAGCCACGAATAATGACTTTATTGAATTTGACTGTGGTGCATTACAGTCTTGCATTCTTGAATGGCAGACTTCTCTCTTCTAATGTTTTCTTTTCTTCTTCTTCTTTTCTCTGCCCCTGTAAGACATTCATCTTTGGTCCGAGACGTAAAAAATAATGTTTCTCAGAGGCGATCGCCAGTTGACCTTGGGGTTTGTTTTTGCCAGCAAAAATTGTACTTTGCTAATTGTGCATAAAAATGTGCTTTGAACTCGGTGGGGGAAGTTGAACGTGATTTTTGCCTATAACTGACGCTCTGGCACTTTTGGTTCACAATTTCTGTCACTGTTTTGAATATTGTACTTTTTGTTCAGTTGTTTCTTCCTCCCCCGCCCCTGCCACAAGTAGAGTACCTCATCAAAATCCAGCGCTGTCGCCACCTCCAAAGGCGATGCCTCTGCTCGAATAGTTTAAACGGAAAGTGCACCACGTTCAGTTTTACGCCATCGACAAACACACACTGATCCCACTGTCCGCACGCCGACATGTATGCGCACACACATGCTTACACTGTCACAATGAAAAGCACGACATAACGCCACACATCTCACGCGCCTCCTCAGTCCCCCGACGCGCTCACATTCGCTCACATGCAGGCAGAGTCCCTAAACCATGACATTCAGGACCGTGCTATAATTACAAGGCAGATGAACACATGGCGACAAAGCGGTCTCGGGAGGGGAGCGGAGCAGAGCGGAGCGACAGAGGTAATGATCTCTGGAACAAAGAAGCAGACCTGGGAGAACAGGTTCAAGAGTCAGCCACAGGGCCGCACGACACCACAGGCACGACCTTGGAGAACTTTCAGGAACACTCGAGACTCTTTCTCCCGCTCTCTCGTGCGATATGGGTCCTCGTGTTTATGTGCAAGTGTGTGCTAGTGTGCTTGCGAGCCTCTTCGTCAGTGCCTATGTGTGACTGGTTGTGTGTGAGCTGGTTGCGTTCAAAGGCAGACGTGTCCTCGGGGGAGGAAAACCCTAGAAATTGGTTATTGTATCACTGAGGCTATTTACCTATTTTGGGGATTAACATATTTAATTCCCCCTCTTAATCCCGTTGGAGTTAATGCCCTCGCATTTCCAATTATCTGACTAAGTGTAACGCAGAGGGAGTCAGGGCTTCTCCTCTTGCCTGTAACTGGGTTTAGCATGCAGGTCGCAGAGCTGTAGCTACAGTGTGTGGTGTCTTCAAAGGCAGCTTGTTTACGCAATGGTTTAATTGACTTACCAGGCTCACTAACTTTCTCCTGTGACATTTTTTGAAATGTTAACTTTATTTAACCTAGCGAGAATGAAAGCGGTGGTGTAATAAATTCTCCTCTTTAATGGTTCTGCTTCTGGTTCTGCAATATAGCGTGAGTGGAGCTGCTGCTGCTGTGATCCAGAATACAGTAGCTGCTCCATGTATAAAAATCTTGGCCTTCTTGATCATTTTCCTGCATTTATTTTGGATATGACTACAAGACGGCTGCCATTTACACAGCTATTGGGTGTGTGGTGATTCAGTTTCAGCTTTGGAAAGAGGGTTCGGTATTTAAGACACCTGTGAGATGTAAGGGGATATTTAAATGAAAGATCAGTTGAATTAATCAAAGAAAATCTGGCCTGTCTGAACGTTTCTTTGCCAAAACAAGAGAGATGAAAACCTAGGAGAATTAGAAATCCTCAAAATACTGGTCCTAGATATGACTCAGAGTTTACAGAAGCACACGAGAATACAGTTTTAATATTGAGTAATGATTAGGAGGTAAGAATATTACTGATATCAAGAAAGCATCTGAACTTTATCCAAATCTTCCAGATGTATTTTCCACCTATTTCCTAACGGCAGTTTCAATCAGGTCCATCTAGTGTGAGTCAGCCTCTAAAGCTTGGCTGAGTCACATGCAGACACACATGAACGCATGCAGACCAAAATATCTAGGCAGCATACGTTGATGCACACAACGAAATGTCAAAACAAGCAAATATACGCTGACGTATATTTGCGCATGGGGTATTTGCACATTTGCCTGTGCAAATACCCCTTCCAAGAGGCTGAATCATGTGGGTCAGTGTGCTCAGTGTTGGTTATCAGTCAGTCAGGGCCTATATTCAGTTTATAAAAGATGAACATCAACATAACCTGAAAAAGAGATCATGAGAGCGATTGTGGAAGAGATTGAGGTTAAGCAATAAGTATCATGCACTGTGGGCATCATAGTTGGTTGACAAGACCACTTGATGTGATGAATGAGGTGGAGCAGGAAAGACAGAACGGCAACAGCGCTTCATAATCAGATGATGAAGATAAACTGATCATAAGTCAAAGAAGCCTCTTGTGTTTTAAAAAACTACAAAAACACATTTTTTTTCTCTTTGTAGACATTCATGTCCAAAAATGAGAAGAAAATAGTAGGTTAAGAACCAGAGGAACACAAAAAAACCATGTTGCACATATAAGGGCATCGTATATGTGCGTGGATGTGCGGATTGAGGCTGTTTTGGTGCTGCTCATGAACACAAGTGATTGCACTCACCTTTGTACTGCGTCGCAAGTTCATCATCTCAAAAGGAGCATGGTATGCATACTATAATCCACTTCCTCAACGTATAGTAATTGCCCCTTCTGGTGATCTGTGCATTCTTCATTAATCCAATAATTACACAAAGCCTGCACAGAGCAAAGTTGTAAACCTTTAAGATGTTTTCTCTACGCTCTTGCACATTCACCGGTAATTACCGTGTGCCAGTTCCGGCATGCCAAGTGAACAGAGGGAGCGTGTGCATCTGTCAAATCTGATTCAAGTCCTGAAAATTCTGCATCATTTAGGATCCATTTTCTTTAAAATATCTCAAGTGTAAAAGGTGAAATGTCAAGCTCGTTCGGAAACATGCTCGCGCTGTCTTCAAGGGATTTTTTTTTGTGTGCAGAACTTGAAAGCGAGCAAAATTTAGAGACATTCTGTCTCAGCCAATATCAAAAGACTATTCAGTGTCATCTCCATTACCCATAAGCCGTCTATTGTGGACGAAGACATTCCCTGTCACGAGACTCCAGTTCATTGGCACCATCTCCAGACCCACGATCCTCCTAACAAACCATTAATGAATGCATCAGATTCATGGCTGTAACATAAAACACGATGACATACCAGCTGATGGTATGTTGGTGTGATTCTCTTGTGCACGAATGTGTGTGTGAGTAATGTTTGCTCTGATAAAGTATCCTTTGACTCGTTGTTATGCAGTGTGCTCCATAAATGTACAGAAACCTTGTTGAAACCAGATTCACGAGGAAAATTTATCTGCCTTTGGCAATAAAACTGTTTCCAGCCAATGACTAATTAGCACCAAAACGTGTTCTGTTACTGCCACTGCTGCTGTGTAATTCACTTCAGATCATACACAAGGTCATATAAGGCTTCATAAACAGCTATGCAGTCTTACTGCCATCATATACTGTGCAATAGAACGACAGGAGCCCAGAATCTTGGCAGGAAATGTGTTTGTACCTTTTGAGCGCACTGATGAGGTCAGGAATATCATGCATTGTGCAGAAGTGAGAAGCTACAATACAGAAAGATTGTTAAATCTTCAAAAAAGAAAAAGAGCAGTAAGGGCATTTGCTAATGCCCATCAATAAAAAAAATCTTTTAACTTTTTTTCCACACACATTTTTATATTTTTGTTAAATCGGGGCACATAAAAAATAGTTATTAATGTCTAATGAGTATTTATTTTTAAGTCACATTTATCTAAACTGCCTAAACATTTGACAGAACTATTTTTCGAGGCGACAACAAACTCTTGATTCAATCTTGATGCTTTAAAAAGCGGCCGTGTGAAGGGCATTATTTACAAAAAGTCGTGCAGCCCAGTCACTCTGGACAAATTCTCCCTCCTCCTCTCCACATAAAGGTCTCTTTATCTGCCCTCTGAAGTGAGAGGGCCAATCCGGCATCTCTCCTGTCCGTCAGCACTTGTTGTACTACAACTCATTCCTGATAAAGAAAAGCTCCAGTCTTTCATTCGACAAGTTTGGGTCTTCCTCCGCCTCCTCCCTCTTCTGACCCCCGCTTTAGTTCTTCTTCCCCTCCCTTCCCCTACTCAATTCGATGGTGACAATCCGGTCATTATACCATCTTCACCCTGTCTGCAAAGCACCCCCTCCCACCTCATCCCAACTTCTGTGCTGCCCTCAGTCCTTTCCTATCACCCCTCCCCTCTTGCTGAGCCACCATGAGCTATATTACTTTGACCCCAGCCCATCAATCTGCTTCAATTGGATAATGATCTGTAATCACGTTCTTTCAGGGGAGTCTATAAAACGAGCCAGGGCCTCAGCACCCCGCCTGAGAGGGCTCCTTCTGTTCCCTCACCCCCCCTCTCTCCGCACACACACACATTTGATCCAGGCGCTTCTCCTTTCAGCTTTCAGGCCCCCACTAAATACCCTCGCACATGGGCAGCCTCTGCAGCCGGCGGTGGGCCTTGTAAAGGGACTGGAAGAGAGTGCGTGGGGTGGGGGGAGTTGATGGCTCCGCTGTTGATTTTTCATGGCCCTCGCTCCTCAATGGAAAGGGTCTAAGAGGACAAGGTGGAGCCCAGCAGGAGGGAGCAGGGACACAGGAGAAGGAGAAGCAGAAAGAAGGGGTGTATAAAACCAGGCTCAGTTCCTACTAAGACAGGGGGCCCCCGCCCCTCACATTAAAGCTGACCCTCCATTAGGTCGTTTTGTACGACAGGCTTGTAATCGATAGAGGCTTATAACTGAACAGGAGGAACAGCCAGGGGTAGGGCTAGACCGCATTAGGGTGAGTGTGGGGGCAGCGGGCATCATGGCTGTCAAGGAAAGCGTAGGCGGGGAGGGAAAAAGAGTGAGATTAGGATGAAGTTGATGGACAGGGAGAAAGAGGCAATGAATGAATAAGTAAATGAATGAAGTGGAATGGAAAGCAAATTAAGCCATGAGCTTGGTTTTTCCCACCTTGTTTTAGCCCCTTTTTTCAGTTAAACTGCATTTCAGGACAAAAAGAAAAAAAGAAAAACCAACAACAAAATTGGAACTGCCGAAAAAAAACAACAAAAAAAAAAACGCCAAAAAAGAACCAAGGCCGAAAGGTTTTTTTCCACCAACGTTCCTCTTCAGTTTGTTTGGAGAGGGAAATGACTTAATGTGTGTTACTGTATGAGATCTTAAGTGGTGTTATCACATGCGGAGATACGATCTGAAGGGGTGAGAGAGCGAACACAAGAGGGCTGTTTTCACAGCATACTGCACATTTCCAAGTCCAAACCGACCCAGCTTGCCACCCTCGGTTAACAGTTATCAATTGTTCCGTGGCGCCTCCATCGTCACCGGTGGAGCTGCGAGCTGCGTTTCCCTTCGCGCAAAACACGCGTCCGTATTCCTGACGCGGTTCAGAAGGCGAGCGGAGCAGCTTGACCACGATTTAAAACGCCATCAGTTCGGCGGGGGCTTTTGTGTAATGTCTTCTGCACTCTTGAATACACATAAAAAGGCTGCAGAGTTTAAAGAGCCGTACAATAAACTGATGAATGGAGTATTTTCTCTGTCTTCCTCGGTCACTCTCTCCTTCTATGAAGTGAGGGGCCCGTCCTGTATATCATTATTCCTTCCATCCATTCTTTTGCAGGTTTAGGCCTCTCACATGTGGAGCATATGCCTATTGAAAGGGTGGCACCACGCGAGGCAGGCACAGATGGAGTCACCCTCCCCGTCAATGGGCAGACAATAGAAAATGGAAATCAAAGTTAAAGGGGTGCATCCAGCCCCATTTAGCCCATACAAAAGGTGCTTGTAGGAGGCAGGGCGTGCATGCTGAAGGGAGGGGAGAGGAGGGCGTGACAGGGTGGAGGAACATGTCCCTGGCTACAAGGGTCCATCCTCAGCTGGCCTCTCCATCACTGAGGTGATAGAGACACGCTGACACTGTGCTAGACACCCTGGCCTTGCTACTTTTAACTCCCCTGTCGCCCTGGTTGATAAATCGCACAAAGTGATAATTGAATTCTTGTATTTGTTCTTAATGTCTGCGCTTAAAGCACAGTTTCTCACCTAAAATTGCGTCTCACACTTTACAACTTTAAATAAAAATGTAACAAAAAGTGCCTCGGCTGGCCTCTCTCCGCTTCCTGTTGGGAAAAAAATGCTGGCATAGTGCTTGAAAGCCAGGGATAGATGTATGAGAAAACACAGCCCGAATGCATTAAACTTCTACTTTTGCTGCAAACAGTCACTTTACAAGACTTGATATTTGTATGGGTTATTATTTTCACAAGTGAGGATGTGGGGTAAGCATGAAAAATCTGTATTTAGAGCATTTAAAATATTAAAATTTGTCGAAAGGTCAGAATAATTGCAGTATTTACAGTCTGAGTAACAACTTGGAGCAATTAAATGCTCAAATGTTGGTTTTTTTTGCATAAACAGTGAGACAAGAATCCCTTAATTGAGCATTTTCAATCCTTAAGATAGTGCCACGCATGTCATGCAGATATCTGACCACGAGGTGGACATTTTAATCCTGTCTTGTAATCGTGGAATTTTTACGAATCGATTCAAACACAGCTTGAAATGATCTCGAGCTTGCGTTCAAGTGAAACCCTAAAGACATTTTTATAAATGAAGAGAAGCATAAACACCTTAAACCCAAGGATTTTTGGTATTTTCAGCATTTGTTTGTCTTATTTAGTGATGCAATATCTTAGATATTTATTAGTAGCAAAAAGCACATCACCATTCATGAATGACTCATAATGTAATCTGTGTGGGAATCACTTCCACTGTCATTAGCTGTTTTGTTTTTTTATCAGATTTCTATCATCACTCTTCCACTGGTTTCAAGTGGTCCTCAGTAACATATGTTGGTACTTTTGAGGGGTCTGCTTCTCCAAAAAGCATCTAAAAAAGGTAATGGCTTGGGCTTTTCTTCTTGCCCAGCTGGTTTCATGGATATTAATATTCTTTAGAAGTGCTTAAAATGTTTCTTCTGACTTTGTTTAAGTTTAAAGTGATTTTATCCACACCTCGTAGAAGAGCTTCTCTCTTGTTTGTAGCTGTGTATTGGCGATTCTGATCCTGAGCAACTTAAAAACAGAAATATTTCCAAAAGTAATCAAGGACAATTCTTTTAGCCCTCATATTAAACATATAAGCCTTAATCAGACTTTTTAAATATACGTTACACAAAAATAGGACGTTGCTACACTGCTGTTTACCCTTTTAATGCTACTATTACCACTACTATCAGTGTTTTTCTTGACTTATGGTTTAAACTGAAAACTGAATGATGTTTGTTTTAATACATGTGACAAACGCCTCTGCTCGTGTCTCTTCTAGCAGGCGACACAATAGCTGTGACACCCTAATGGTAAATAAAAGCATTAACAGAGGAAGTAAAATAAACTGGAGGAGGAAGAGGTGAGCGGTCCATCCTGTTGTTGCGGTGGATGCTTGCTTTGAACGCAGCTCTGATGAGCCCTATAAAACAGTATGTGCTTTTTTAAGAGACAGTGATTTCACTCCCATTAAAGATTACTGCACTCTACTGTACATGAGTTTATGGCAAATGTGTGTCTAACGATACACTTACTGTGTCCTCTCTCGGCTTGTGTGCTCATTAAAAGAAAACCCCCCAAAACACCTCTATGAGGAACAGGTGAATCCCAGTCACTGAACCTGTTTTTTAGACAGCTAAGCTTTAATTGTACAACATAATGTATATAAGAGGCAGTTTTCATCGGGACTGTTCATCCTTCAGGTAGAATATGTTTACTGAGGTCCATATCAATATGTAAATAAAAGTGCATAGTTCCTAGATAATCAGTAAACAAAAACAAAACATGTGTTGCCTCATAATCCAGGAATATTAATATTTTAAGAACTCTCCAGCAGCTTTTAGTTTAAAGTGAGTCAGCAGCTTAGTTATTACACATTTGCCTTTTATCATGAAGGTCTAAATGAACGTAATCCTTCATTTGATCTTTTGGTGCCATGTGGAGCCGCTGACAGTGGGATGTTGGTATCTTTAGTATGATCTGTAAGAGATCATAAAGAACCCCGATCTGACCTTTGACCTCCTACCCCGAACAGCATCAGCAGCTGAAGGCTGACACAAATACACTGTTTGTGCAGTATTGTGTGCGCACAAACATCTCTGAGATGTCCTTCATAATTAATGTTACGTTTTCTTAGATTTTATTTATTTTTTGAAACCCCAAAGAAATACTGCGTCAAACGAAGAGACGCGTCACTCTCAAGAAGAATTAACATCCTCACGAACTGTTTTTTGTGTTTTTAAATTTGCCTAAACTAAATCATTTGTTGCTTTGTCCATCTGTTATGAGTTTGTCCATATTCCTGTTTTATTATTCAGAATACTGAAATTCTTTTCAGCTGGAGAGAATTCACCTTAGACGCCCTTCTGTTTTCTCACTTTTTGTGTGTTGTATGTCAGCAACCATGTCGTGCCCCCCGTCCAGGGGGCACGACATGGTTGCTGAGGCATAATACCCTCTGACATAATTGTGCTGTCAATCTACAATATCTCTAATGCATGAATAACTCATGACTGCAAGTGTGATGTCTGCTGTCTGTGGCTCGAATGAGATTTCTCTTTCCATTTCACATCTCTTTTGTATCTATTTTACCTCATTTGCAGCTGAAAGAAACACAGAATTTCATTCTGCTCAGGAAAGCTGAAGTTTGCAATAAATAACAAGAAAGAACATATGGATAGGATATGAAACGGCAGCAAAATGGTGAATATAATGTACGAGTGAGAAATCATTAAAATATTAAAATCTTCATGTTTAGGTTAAGGTTGTCTATGACGACTATCTAATATACTAATGTAGACAGCTTGATCTTTGCCTGCTGTTTGGATATTAAAGATCTGGGAATATTTTATCATTGAAATTTTACTAAAAGGAGTTGTTTCTGTAAAATATTTAAAGAGCTCAAAATACCTGTCCCACTATATTTTGACATTTAAAGCAGGAAAGATTATTAATGCAGTTAATTTTATTTATATAACACCAAATTACAACAACAGTCGCTTCAGTGTGCTTTATATTTTAAGGTAGATACAATAATTAAGAGAAAACCCTCAAATCAGATGAGCCCCTATGAGTGAGCACTTGGTGACAGTGGGAAGGAAAAACTCCCTTTTAACAGGAAGAAACCTCCAGCAGAACCAGAGGGTTGTGGGTAAGGGTAGGGGGACAGGACAAAGTAAAAGGAACAAACATCAGTGGGAAATATGCATTATTATCATGTTTTTGTATTTTCTATTGAACAATATGATTTTTCTGCTTGCTTTTCTTTAGTGATTCTCATGTTGCTAAATTTCTCTCAGTAGGGGCCCTCAGCACAGATGCCTAACTAGTGAACAACTCACAAGTGAGGCCATTTTTTCAAAGCCTAACACAGATTAGGTAAAGCTTCCTAAAAAGCTGCCTTTAACTTACTTTAATTTCATCCTCCTCTTTACTTTTCCACAAGAATAGACAATCACAGCAACAGATTTTTTTTTTCAAGTAGACTGACCACCGAGCATCTAGATTGACCTCATAATTGTATGCTGTGTTTGCACATGTATCTACATGAGTGCACTTTAGTCTTCCATCTCATTGATCCCCCACAAGCACAAGCATCCACTACAAACACCCAGATTGAATATTACAGCGATATAAAATGCTTTTGCTACGCCATATCCTTTGTATTAGAATAAAATATTTTTAGTTGGTTTGGATAACGGTGCCGTCCTGTATTTACTGTATGCAAATAAACTGTACAGAAACACCTGAGGACACAGACACATGCAGCCGCTCATGCCAAGCCTCTCCAATAATTGACTTATCTATCTAGCTTGTGGTGGGTTCCGCCCGCCTCCTCACAGTGACTTATCAAATCAATCCAGGCTCTTGTCCTAAATGACATGTCCCGTAACAAATTACAGCTAATGAAATAACCATCAGAATATCATTACATGGGCGGGCCTGCAGTATTATTGCCCAGCGTGGGCCTACATGTGCATGTGTGTGTGTTGGAAGCAAAGAGAGGAAATGTGAGTGCTCATAAATAGCCTCGGTTATGCTGTTGTTACTCCGCACGCTATTTAGCACCTGAGTCATTCTCTGTGACCAACGGCTCTAATGAGGGACTTCTGTCATCCGCCTTTGTTTTTATTTGGGTCAAAAATGATCTGAAGTCCTCAATAATTATTAAGAATTATATTTTTTGTTTCGACAAAAAGTTCATAATAGCCATTTTTGTCTGGATAATAAAACCCCCACCTTTTGAGGCCTTGAAAGACGGATGCAGTGATTTTCTTTTCAGGGTTGGACCTGCCGTTTTTTGGAACTCATTTTTGTTTATTTGCATAACCAGACTGGTCATTTGCAGCAAAGATCCCATTTAGCTTCCTCAGTCTCGTGCACTGTCAATGTCCCTCTGACAAGAGACCACTGCGGCAGCCCGCACTCTCCACGTGAGTCCAGCTCCTTCCATTCTGCAGCCAAATGTATCGCTTGTCTCCCATTGCCTTCCTCTACCATCTCCTCCTCCACCACCTCTACTACCATTCCAGAGCTGACAGCAGATGGTGTTTTAATAAAGTCCAGTAGGAATAGGACTGTGAGTAAACAATGCAGCACATGCCAACTCAGTAATTGCTGGGCACTATTACAACCCCTATGTCTGGCAAGGGAGGGAAGGATGAGAGGCAGAGAGGATAAAAAAGAGAGGATGTAGCAGACACACAGTGAAAGGACAAATCAGGGAAACCAAGAGAACAAGGAAAACCAGAAAGGGAAAACATGAGAGATGTAGGGGGAAAAAACTGGGTATGGTGGGGGCGGGCAACATACACACATATACACCTAGCAGCTGGAGCCAGAAAAGCGCAGCTGGTGAAGGTGCAGGGAGGCCACAGGGAGGGGGGGGGGCTGAGCAGGGATGGGCTGGTCTAGGCTGTGCTGGGCTGGGCTGGTCTAGGCCAGTGGGTGCAGTGCTGGGCCTATAGCCTCCAGGCTATGGGATCCAAGCCCAGTCTCTGAGTCCCAGGCCTTCACTCTGTGGTCTCCATTGCTGACACGAGGCCAATGCAGTTCCTTGTCAAACCCCACGTCAATGGTCAGACACACTCTGAAGGAGGTGGACTGAAGCAAGACCAAAGTTAAAGCTCCCGTTCCCTGTGGTAGTGATACCTCAGCTCAGCGTGTAGCAGGAAAAATGAAGACAGTGATATTTTTAATAGTCAGAACTGAAAATCTCACCAGCTGAACTAATACGTCGCATTACACTGATTTTATACTCAAGTGCAAAATTACTGCATGCTGGCCCTTTGACAGTAAAAGCAGCAAAATGGATGTAGAACAAATACCCCCTTTATCTCTCTCTCTCTGTCTATATATATATATATATACACACACACACACATATATATATATATATATATATATATATACATAAAATACATAGATATATAGATGTGCATTTCGCCACAAAAAACGTACCCTACACACACACACACACACACACACACACACACACACACACACACACACACACACACACACACACACTTTGTGCCATTTGATCCTTTTTTTCACTAAGCCTTCATCACATAGGAGAGATGTTCTTGCAAGTCTGCAAAGAGCTTTCCCATGATGCACTATTAAACTTGTTGCCTCCAGGGGTGTCAATCAGAAACCATCTCTCTCTCTGCAAGCCTGACAGCTCAGCTGCCTTACGTCACACACCTGTTTGGCTGAGGCATTTTAAAAGAAAATATGTGAGATGATAGATAACTAAGAAATACGCCGGTGAGCGGTTTAAACATATGCAAGACCCAAATAATTTATCTTACAGTGCATGAATATTTTAGATTTCCCAAAGATGCTTGAGCATCTCCAAATGATAATAGGTAGACTCGAGCAAAGCAATAACATTTCACTTTTACTGGGGTAAAACTTGATGAAGCACTTCCCAAAGCTATGTAGTTAGTGGCTCTCATCAAAGACAATTAAGGAAAATGGCTTTTATTTTAAAGCTAAGGTTAAATGACCAGTCTCCTTAACCTTGAAGTTCTCTGTCCACATGAATATTGAATGATTCTTAACCTTCTGTTCTAATGCTAATTGAAGCAGAGGGGGATATTACATATTTGTAATTAGGAGGCTCCTGGATAGGGTTTAAGCTCTAAGCCTCATTAGTTTAATCATGAGGACTCTATCAATTATGCAGGTGGAGGTATGGTGGTGATTTGAAAAATATTCTGCTCTGTAGAAAACTAGAGTAATTATATTGATGAATTTCTCCAATCTTATCATTAATTCCAATCCCTGTTTGGGCGCCCTTTTCCCCTTTCGATGGAGATATTTATGGATGCCGATTGTTGATGAGTTTGACACCAAAATTGCTGCGTCTTCCACTGATTGAGATTCTTGGGCAAGGCCGCGCTATATGAAGCTAATCCTTATGGAAGCTAACACAAACAGGGCGCCTGAGGACATCACCCAAATACGACATCAAACGGCCTCCTGACAGGTTTGCTGATGAGCACAAACAAGGCTTCATGTCGAAACACAACTTCTCCTCTATGACATCTTGAACTTCTGTCCAACCAAGTCTTCTCGCATACTTTCAGGCCTTGAGAATTTGCTTTTTTACCCCCTCGAGGCACCAAGGCAGAGAGACAGAAAGAGTGAAAGACAGAGATCTTGGCTGCTCAGAGAGAGTGAAATATGAGTTGCCCTCTCCTGAAACAAGATTAGTAAGATCAGTCTTCACCGTAAGGACAGTCCCTGTTAACCCTGCCGTATTTATGTGCGTACAGTCATACACAACTACATAAATGCACACATATCTGCGCTCTGAACGTCTGCCAGGTCTTACCTCAGACATCTTCCTTACATCCAGTTTGCCAGCAGGTCTGGGTTCACACCATTAATCTTGACTGAGAAAGTGGGAGAGGAGATGGCGGTGGGGAATCCACGGGAGGTGGAAAAGGTGGGAAAGTGGGTCAGAGAACTTAGACCGAGGCGAAGACAGCTGCCCCTTCGCCACCTCGGTCTTCCTCCAGAATCTTCCACATCGCCCTCCTTCCTCTCAGTGGTGTGGAGGTGACAGTTGGTGAGGGACCTCGGAGAGGCTCGCACGCTGGCTTTGGCTTTTCTATACTGCCCCACGCTTGTATGTGAAAATGTTTCTCAGAATTGGAACAGCACTTTAGAGAGATCTCTTTGGTCAAGTGATGTGAAATTATGAGAGTGAAGCAGTCTCAGATGTAAACTGCTATATCCGTCACGCTTACTTACTGACGTACTTGGACTTTTCTATTCCCGACAGGTGCAAGTGTCCAACTTCCCTCTGGATTTTCTGACCCTCATTCACTTTAAGCATTTTTAGGCATGTACATGTGCCTGCAGTTGAAACCTGAATTTGCACATCAACATTTAATGGTGCAAATGCTGTTCTTGCTAGCGTTGGTGAATTGGCTTAATCACCAAATATTTTTTGCTAAAAATTAACCAAAAAATGATGCTGCACTTCCATCACCCTCTCCAAATGAACCCAAATAAAATGACATGTTTTAGCACAGAAACTGTTTCCAGCATCAAGGGGTCTTGAAAATATATACCTATAAATGTTTTAAAATATTGCTTTTACACCCCATCTATCATGAGTGCAATTTCACGGGTCACCTTTTTAAAAATGAATTTAATTCTTTGACCTGTTACGAGTGGAAGCGCTAACATGGGTAGGCTCTGAGTTAAATTGCACTTGTGACTTCATGGATCACATTTTCAATTACCTCTGAACACCGCGTGGTAAGATAGGGAGAAAGAGAGGGGTGGCGAGGGGAAAAGGAGGGAGAGAGAGAGATGATTACGAAGGCAGCGTGGGCCAACATCAACTTTATTTACTGGGACAAGTGGTATGGAAAAGTGATATTTAATGAGCTATGTTAAACAGCAAGAAGGTAATGGAGTACAAGCAGAAATATCCAGCAGACGATGACTGGTAGTCGATTGGCTGCACACTGTCTGCTGTGGCAAACCTAAACTGGGGTGAGCCTTATTACAAAAATGACATGACACACACTTCTGAAAGTTTACTCAAGTCTGTCCTGACACGTGTTCCATATTTACCTCCACTTATTGCCAATATATGATGATGCCGTGCGATATGACGATGACTTATCCAAACTCATCGGCCTGTCTGTTTGTTTAAAAGCTTTCTTCAATTATTTACATTGGAATATTTAGCAGATTTCAAACTGCACAGGTTGTATTTTAACCTTTACAACAACATCCCGCGACGGATTCGCGACGGATCGTCATTAATGTTGAATTTGGCGGAAAAAACGGTGGATTCATTGTTAGCTGACTCTTGGGTGTCACGGCAACAAACAGCCGTGCGCACGGGCAAAGGCAGAGATCATGCCATCTCTTTCTTCCCTGTAAACACTGGGCTGAAAGGATATCCCGCATCCCTTCATCATGTGAAAAAGTGTAACAAACAAATGCTCTTTTTATGGTATAGCTGGGCTGGGTTCTGTCATCCCGCTGTGTGTCCTAACCAAGAAAATTCAGTCTCAATTCAATCCAGATGGACACAAACCTTTTTCTTTTGTGATTCTGTAAATATTAAGAGAAAAGACTCGTATTTATTGTGGATTACTGTCTATGGGGGACATGTCCACATGTCCCAGCCCTAAGGTAAATATAAACATTACCAATAACGCCGACTCCATTTGTACCCAACACTGTTTTCTCAAGGATTAAGAACCCTGCACAGACTCTTGTAAGGCGAAATCCGCTGAAATTTCTGTAATTTGGCTAAAGTTCAAAAAGGCAGCCATTAAGTTCATAAGCTTTAAGTTTGTACTATAGCTTTCCTGTCATTCCCATTACCCAAAGGGCACTCCCATGTGATTAAGTACTAAACAGTGACAGTTGCTGGGAAGACAAAAGCTTAAGTCAAGGAAACACAATGTGGCGAGCAAGGAGAAAAATGCACCTCAGTCTATTGTACAACCAAGAAACCCTTAAAATTAAATATCATATTTTATTACCCGAGTCACCTCGTTTGAAAAAAGAAAAAAAAAAGAAAAAAGCAGCTGCCAAATCAAACAAAGAGTGATCTGTTTGTGAAAAGCCGGCCGCTTCAGAGGTTAATTTTGTGAAAGTTAAAAGATATAGGGAGACAAGGATCCCACCAATGAGAGCACAAGACTGTGTCATATAATTACAGGGCTCAATCACTGGAGTAATCCGAAAAGCTAATGTTGACTTACCACATAACCTTTCAACTGGCTAATTCCACCCCTCCTCTGCTTTCGGAAGAGGTGAAAATGTAGCCGCCTCTTTCCTGAGGGTGAACTGTCTTCACAGGCATTACAGAAGAAAAAGAAAGAAAAGTCGCTCAGTGATAGATACGAGAGCGCATCCATGCCATGTCAACCACATCCTGAGGTGAAGAGGACACAGTGAATCATTAAGTGGGAGTGCTGCACAATTTTCTAATGGTCCTCTTATCGTCTCACTTTGAAAAGAAAAATCAGCTTTCATAAAGGTGTGTTTATTTTAAAGCAAATGAACTGCATCGCACGTTTGAGCTTTCTAAGGTTTTTATTAGCAACAGTGCCAGTTTGATCTAGAGAGGCATGAGAAACACAAAAAAGAGCATTTGGAGTAATAAAGTGTTAATGAATCGAGAAGTCTTGTGCTAAATGTTTCTCTGTTTGATACATAATGAGTAACGGCCTTTATTTATTAATTTATTACCTAAAATAGAAGCTGAGTGTTTTGGAAAGCAGCTCCTCAGTTGTTCCTAACCTTGTTTTGTTATCATGGCATGGCTGTTGTCAATGCCAACCGAGCTACAGTACAAGCTCAGAGGCTCTGCCATGTGGATGTAATTTTACCAGGATGATTTTTTTTTCTACCGCAAATCAAATAAAAGATTCAGCTTTGAGGGTAGAAAATAAACCCAGAACTGATCTGCATTACACCGAAACAAACAAGAGTGAAGTAAGAAAATGAGAGAGACAAAATCTGAATGTAATGGTTGTGGAGCTATACACATTTCCTTTGATTACAAGGTATTAGTGTCATCCATGGGCCCATTGGCAGGAAACGCTGGGCTGTTCACCACATTGGAACAAACACAAATGTCAATGTCTATTAATTCACTTATAATCATATTTGAATGGATCTTCACTGCGCTGCCTATCTGTCTTTCTCCACGCACTTTTGAATGAGTGCTCTCAGGGATTCTTGAATCACAGTGGAAACCACACAACTGGATCGCGTTTGTCGAAGATATATTAAGAGGAAAAAGTTTCCGACGGTGGTGATCGCATCTAGAAAATCCCGAATTGGCAATGAGGAGAGCGAGCAAGCGTAAGTAAAATAGGTTTCAGAAATCATGATTCTGAAACACTGACATGATTATTCATTGTAGGTAAAATCATCTCAGCAGACTTGCACACTATATCGATAATAAAGAATGAAAACTAACATTGACTTTGAATTTAAGCTAAAAACACCATTGGGTTTTTTGGATATCGTCAGGCCATATCCAGTGTAGTGTACTCAAAATCATAAGTATTCTCTAATTCGTCTCCAGCCTATAACATTTTTATTCAAAAATACCTCTTTTATTGTTTTATGCATCTTGCAATTCTTTTTTAGAAAAACTTGCAGTGATATCTAAATATGTATATCTCGTCAGAGAACATTTTTATTTCTTTTAACTGTGCTAACAGCAAAACTGTTGGGACTAATGCCACATTAAAGCTGTGAGGAAACTGTAGAAATAAAGGGACCGGAGGACAGAAGGACTGTCTGCTTCATCGATCTTTAGCTTGTGGATGTTCAGGCCACCATTTTCATCCCTGCGGTTACGAAAACAGACAACTACGGATACCGAAAAGCACCCCTCACCCAAAAGAAAAAAAGCCCAACAACTTCAGAGCCGAGTGTCAAAGTTGATCTAAAAAGGCAATTTTTCAACTGTGACAAAATAGCACTTTGCAAAATAGAGACCGTGGTCGCAGTCAAATAAATGTCGTTCAGCAATGTTGACAAATTGCTTGAGTAGTGGCACGCGATGCCACTAAGGCACTGTTGAAGCAGTGCAGCGTAGCCTCTGCGCAGCCTCCCACTCCCACCCATCCTCCCAATTAATCAGGCTTATCTTCACCTCCATCACTGCTGTCAGTCACACTGGAAAAGCCTTCCACGGCAGCATGCACGTGCATCATGGAGTCTGAGACGGGAGTATGCGCCTGTGAACTCTATACACACTTGTGTGCAGGGCCAGTGTGTGTTTGCGTGCGGGAAGTAGAGCAGTAAACATCTGTATCTGGTCAATCCACATAGCCAAGCTGATTTCTCAGCTCATCTTAAGACTAAATGTTCAAGACTGTCCGTCACGCTTAAGCGTCAGTGTTCAGAAAAGTGTTTGCCAAGGAAAACTGAAGACCCTTGCTGTGTCGGATCCCTAAAATTTGTCCTTATAACATCTGGAGCAAAACATATTTAAATCTTAGCAGGTTCACTCAGTGGATGTAAGACAGCAAGATGATCAGAAGCTGGGTAAACTGGGTAAAACATAAAAGCCGAGCAAACTTTGAAGCAACTGAATTTAATTATTGAATATCACTGAATTATTGAAAGACAGTTTTTCCTGCAGTTAGCACTTTATTACACCTAACCTACTTTTCAGCAAAGTGTTACTATGGACACATCTGTCAGAATTCAAGTGTTCAAACTGTGGATTAAGAAAAAAAACAGTAAAGTTTTGAAATGTTGCACGCCAAAACAAACTCAGTCTGTGATGCATATCTGAATGTGAATGAAATCAGTCTGACATTAAAAGCAAATGAGATAAACTGTGTGTGTATATATATATATATATATATAAAAAAACAGCATGATCAGGATTTCTGACATTTCTTCCGCAAAACCGCCATGGGACACTTCGCTCATCTGACAGTTTTATGGAATCTTTGTTTTGATAATCCTTGTATTGGTGCTACCTGTCATAACACACAGTAGTAACCACCAAACACCCCCAACCCCTCACCCCTCAATCTCTCAGCTAAATCTCCCTGTCTACACAACATTGGTCCCATGATAAGAAGGTGACACTGTCACTCCAGCCCACACACACAAACACACTGATCACTCTCACGCACGCACACACACATACACGCGTGCACACAAACAGCCTCGGAGGCGTGCAGCGTGCATAGGCGTTCGGCATCATGCTAATTTTCATTGTTGTGATAAAAATAAACAGGTCTGGGGAGCCGAATCTGAAGGCCCGAGGGTCACGGCGCGCTCGACTGACAACGACGGGGAAGGGGGAGGGGGAGGCGGGAGGGGCGGGTTTGGGACAGAGGCTCAGACTGAATTACCTTGATCCACCACGACAGCCTCACATCACTGTCACCAGCCTGTTTGGAAGGCTTGATGGGGCCGCGGCGCTAAGTTGGAGTAAGCCGACTGCGATGGATGTGTGTTGACAGTGCACTGTATTCAAGGGCACATTGAAATGAGGAGGTGAAACAGGGGGAAAGTTTGCTAAGCCATGTGTGCCATAATTATCCCGGGCTCTCCTCGTGCCTCTTATCTGGTGGCTGGTGGTGACTGTCAGATGAGTGAGGGATCGACTGTGACATTATCTCTGTCTCACTATAGCCCCTCACCCCCCTCGAAAAAAATCGCAGAACAGACAGGAGGTGTTACCGTATGCTGAAGCCATTTCTGCTGCATTTTCCTCTCCAAGGGCCGTGTCATATAATTAATATTTTTATTGCAGTATAACATTAAGGTAGAGTTGCTGTTTTGAGCATTACAAAAATAATATAAATTACCCTCCTGACAGTGCATAGTCTGATCTCCTACTACTCATAAACTCAGTATTAATGGATTATATAAAAGATAAATAACTATTATAATAAGAGTAATGCAAAAGCATGCGCTTGCCTTTCACTGGCAATATACAATATATAGTTTATTAAAATAAATTTTAAAGTATTCAGATATAAACATTCAAAATTATATCCCTTGCACTTATTGCTTCCTTCAGTGTTTCAAGCTTACACCCTGATTGTAACAGTTGAGGTGTTTTCCATCACAGGTGAGGTGCCACACTCGAGCACTAGGTGGTGCTTGAACACAGCCCTCACACAGACACACACTCGCTGACACACACGCATATTTAAACACACACCTCTTTCCCCCTCTCTTAACACTATCATCAGCTCCCTTTCTATTCATTCTAAGAGAACAACAAAACACCCCACCCCTGCCCTTACACACAGCTCGCACACATGCGTACGTACACACAAAGAAAGCCAAAAGATGCCAGGCTCAACTTACAGGCCTCTTCTCTGTTCATTTGATATGAAGCGGCTTCCCTTTCACCTCTCCCGCCTCACCTGTCATGCACACAAACAGACGCACACACTCGCAGATGCACTGCTCTCCGCCCTACTCATCAAATCTGGGCTCCACGTGTCTGCAGCCATGATATCCATCTAATCGTCCAACCTTTTCAACTCTGGCTGCTTTCGGGACTCCGAGGAAGATGTGGTAGCATGCTCAGTGTTTCAGGGGCAGGCGACCAGTTGCAACAGTACACCTTTGCAACCGCACGCATGCACAAAAAGACACAAACATACACCTTTCCCATTAAAAAAGAAACCGATGTATGCATGCTAAAACAAATTTGTTAAGTACAGCTCTGTGGGTCGGTTGTTGTCATTTGGCTCTTATGCAATGAATTGAAATTTCTCACTAGATCTTTATTAAAGGCTTTTGATTTCCATTGATCTGCTGATGTTGGTGTAAAACATGCACAGAGGAGCATCTTAATCAACAGCTTTCCATTTTGATTTATTTTTAATATTTATCTGGAATTTATTGAACATGAACCTTTAAATTACAGGTTTATGGATGTGCCCAAACCAATCAAAAGTAAATTACAGACTTTCATTATATGATTGCTGTTGTAAGCTTGAACAGTGCTGATGCTAGCACACTGTAATTTTACAAATATTTTTCTCACCACTCTAGATGACTAAGACAATGACTGCGCTCATATATGTGTATTCTGTTTAAAGACGCTAAAGCGCTTTACCCACTGCTGTAAATACAGTCACTGAATAGCAAAACCAATCACGTTTGCATTAGTACAAACGAGGCTGCTGCACTCCAAATATAAATGATAACTGACCAATAGTTTAATGCATGCCCTGATGCAGCGCAGCATCAGCAAAAATCAAACAGGATGTCAATTCTATTAAATAAACACGTCACTGTGCATCAGAAATGGCTGCATGTTTAATGACCACACTGTACGCGTGTGTGTTCGTGCATGTGTGTGGCTGGTGCCCGTAGCTACAGTGTGACTGTACTAATGGGAGAGGTTGTTTGAGTCCCTGTGTGGCCCTTTTCTCATGCTAAACCAGCCAGTGTTTAGCGGTGTGTGTTGTCTGAACCAGGGGCTACACAGGGACACTTTGTACGTGCCCGTACGTGCGTGTGTGTGTATTCACGATCGACTTTCGATCTTACGTGTGTGCGTGTAGCGAGGGTGAGCGCGCATATCTGCACGTGTGTTTGCTTCGCCTCTGCTATGCTGTGTGTGTGCTCACCGGTGCTTCTACGGGGCAGCTGCGTGAGCATTCCTGTTGACGTTAAGCAGCTAAACAGTACCAGCTTGCTGGGCTCCTAACCTCCCCTTTCAGAGAGAGAGCCCTAATGAAGTCCTGAAAGGCTTCCTGACTCCCTCATCTGGCTTTGTTTAGGCCCCGCTCTCCCTCGCTTTGCTTGAGGAAAGCCATTAACCCATTGAGAAGACAGTCACACAGACCCTGGAAGACAGTTAAAAAGAAAAAAACAACAACTGTAGTGGTGTGTCTAAGATCCTCAGTGTCTCTCAAAGCGTACATTGAAGGTGCCTGGAAAAACCATAAGGTCCCACCGGAGTGTGTCCTTCGTGGCTGGAATTCTTGGAGAGCTTTGAATAGTTTTGGACACATCAGAAGATTAGTTTGAGTTTTTTTTCAGTTTTCCAAAACATGCAGTGTGGAAAGTTTTCCGCTTGTTAATTAGTGTCTGATGACAAACAGCTATAACAAACATGTTAAATCTACCACAAAGATGGCAGTTAATAATAATAATAATACCATTCTCATTAATCTAGATTCATTATATTGAGAAGATCTATTTTGGATTTTGTGACAAATGATTTTTTTTAAAAGACATGAAAGGTATTATTTAGAGCTGGATGGGCATCAAGTCAAATCTGGAACACTTAAGATGGTATCTATTCTAAATGGCTGCTCCATTAAACTTGCCAGGAAACAAGGCATAAAACATTAGCAACATGTAGCAAGCGGGTTATGGGACAAGGAGGAGAGAGAGAGCGGTATGGGCAGAGACTGATGGACGGAAGGAATAAAAGAAATTGGACGGATCACTCTCTGTTCCTGAGATTTCCAAACCCCAGCGCACGTGTAATAGCACTTCATTTTAATTTTATAGTTTGTGTATACTCAATAAAGGAAAATTGTTTCTATGTGGTTATGCCAGTCTATTGAGAGCAAGGCAAGTGAAAAGGTAAAGGAGGGGGTACATGCATGGCAAATAAAAAACTGCAGCAGTTAAAATTGAATTTGTATTCACCAGGAAGTGGGTTAACCCAGTTAAAAGTCAGGGAATCCAATAGCACCGACTGATATGTGATGTCGAGACAATCTCCTTTGGGGAGCTAAGGCGCTTGGCTCATATGCTGCCTACCCGGGCTCAGAGCGTGTTTTCAGGTAATAATAATACATCATATTGCTTAACGGCATATTTATGTAAGAACTCAGCGCGAGGAGCCTTCTGGAGTGCACTGGTGTTGTTCTTTGAAATCACCTCCTTCAGATATGTGCCACTCGCAGTTGTTATGTTTTCTCTTCCTTATCAGTTTTGCCGAAATGGAAAATTCTATTACAGAGCGTATTTGGTTTGTCACAGTCAGATGCCTTCTCCTCAGGTTGCATTTTGCGGGGGGCGCAGGCATTTTCCCCTAGATTTCTCCTTTTTAAGAGACAGCGCAACTGTGTTTGTGTGCATCTGCGGCTCTGCCGCCGCCCGCTTCTTTGTATGCTAAAGAAGAAAGGCATGTTTTTTCCATCAAAAAAAAAAAAAAACAGAGTGGGAAAATGACAAATCTCCCCGTCTTTGTTATTGGAATATATTGACTGCCCTTGGTTCATTGACTTTTTATTACAGGAGGTAGCACAACTGTCAGCAAATAGGGAAAAAATTGTTTCAGCCATTTGCTTTGGAACATTTGAAGCTTATAATTTTTGTACTCCACGTACGCACAGTTTTTTTTGTGTGTGTGTCAGCAGCAAGCATGTTTTTGCTGTGTGTGTGTATGTGGATTTGAGTGTAGGAGGTGCAGCTGTAAGCACTGATGATGGTGTTCACAATATAAAAAAAAAAGGAGGAGGAAGAGGAAGAACTGGAGACAGGGAGAAAAGATAGAAGGAGGGAGGGGTAGACTAAAGCAGAGAGAGACAGAGAGCCAGACAGAGAGGTGGTTTCGGTCTACCAGGAGCACACAGCTCTAGCCGCCAGCATTGTGTCAGTGGTGGTCCCCTCATCCAGTCTGCTGCAGCATCTGCCACAGAGGCACCAGGCTGAGCGAGACCCAGATCCTTTCACGGCCCTATCTCAGGACCAGAGCCCCATCAACTTGCCTTCTCCTCGAGGCCCAGCTGTCTTGCTCAGCTCTTCCCGCCCCATACCTCTCTCTGTCTTCACACCAAGCCATGTTAATAACCCTGAATCAGAACCCGCGGGCTTGTATCGCTTCTTTTCATGCAGCCTCAGCTCCCTCCAGCCCCATTCCCTCATATTCCACTGCTACAAAAACCATCCTTAGCCTCTGAAGACCCCCAACCTCATATCTATCATCCGTCCTCTTGCAATCCAAATACCGAATCATCCCAACCTACATCCATACAGAGCTGTATAAGAGTAAAGTCTGTGCTATAAATGAAAGTCTAAGTCATATAAGCAGAGCAATTGTGACGAAGAATTGCAAACATGCAAACAACACGTCTGCATGTTTGTTATGCATAAATTGTAGATTTTTGACTGGGAAAAGAGTAACAGGAAGTGATGCCTTTTTAAAAATTCAACAATGCCATCATCAATGTTAACCAGTAACTATGAAGTCATAGCAAGTGTCCAGTATGGCTGAACAGGCACAACAAAGAGATCTGACCTCCAGGAACTGAAAACCTGATGCTACTTGGAAATTACATCAGTATGCAAGTGATAACAAGGACGTGGAAGCAACGTGAATAAAACCTGCATGCTTAGAGTAACGAGGTGCAGCGTGACCCCCGTTCAACATTCAGTACATTTTAGATTTTTTTTACAGATAAAAAAAAGAAAAAGAAAGACTGTTCTGTAGCTATTTCATTAGCTACACACTTCAATTATTCTGAGCTACTGTCTCAGCCGTCAATAGCCCATAAAATGGTAAGAATGATTAACTTGTCAGTTAATTAATAACAAGTGAGATCACCTCGCAGGCACTTTGATGTGTGCACTTTTTTTTCACCTGCTGCTCCCACTTCATTCCTCTTTTCCACCTCAGTCTCTGATTTACACCAGCTTTATTTGTTCATATTACAAGCACCAAATAAATGCAGCAGTGAAACAGCTGTTGCTGTAGTGTGCCTCTAGTAAGAGCAAACCATAACAACAAACAAGTGAAGTCGCTTTCAGTGAATATTTTCTTACTGTTTTAGTTCTCCGGTGTTGAGAGCCACCTCGAGGACCTATAACCTTTAACCCCAGGTCCGACCTGTTCCTTTTTCCCCATGATCACTCAGTCATTGCTCTGTCCCTTCCTCCCCATTCCCTTCCCATTACCCCGCAACAAACATTCTCCTCGAGCCCTATCTCCATTTAAAGCCCTTTCTCTCTTCCTGCTGGGGCTGGAGAGGGGCTGAAGCTGCAGCATCTCCCCATCCGTTAGCCAGGAGCCAGAGATCCCAGCCAGACATGCCATCTGATACAAGTCTATCATAATGAAGGTCCAGCATGGGGCTAAATGAGTTTCCACCTCAGCCGCGCAAGGGGCTAATGACAAAACAGCCTCCCTGTGCTCCTTGGCCTGCCGCTAGCTTTAATCAGGGCATATGGCACTTGCCTAAACTGCTTGCCTATGAGGAAAGAAGAAAAGAGGAGTGGAGAGGATTTGGGAGAATGCAGAAGGGAGAACCTTGAGAAAGCGCTGAGGAGATGAAGAAAAAGACAAGGAGAAGGCGAAGAGTTTGCCAAGACATTTTGAAAGTTTACACTGCTGCGTTTTACCTGAAACAATGCAATAAGTCCAGCGTATTATATACAGCAAAGTTGACAGCAGACGTCTTTTTAGCTAATTTAAGACATACTCTCGGTTACAAAGGCAGGCCTTTCTGGCTGTCTGATGCAGAGTGGAACTCGCTAATAGCTTCCATAGATTTATATTAATTTGCAGGATTTAATGTGCCTTAAATGGCAGATGATCAACAAGGGAAAACAAAAGTGTATTAGTGCCCCGGTGGCATAAAAAGAGTGTGGAAGGGGGTGGGAGCTTAACAAATAGGCTACTCCATTTCATAGCCCACTTTATGGCTCCCCAACCTATCCAAATTAGCTTAAAGGATTGATAATTCTTTACTAATATAAAACTGTTACTGAGCCCTAAACTGTGACTTGCCCTTTTTAGGTTTTTTCAAACACTAAATAGAGGGCTTGGTTGTGGAAATTAAATTGAAATCGCATAACAAGGCTTCCTTTTAATTTGATTAATTCTTTGTTGTTGTTTTAGATCCCTCGCAAAGACACCCATGACGTTTCGAGGTTATTTGTTCCACTGTCTAATGACAATTTTCTTGCACAATAACAGCAGTTAAAGAGCTGCCTCAGAGCGAGTTTTTTTTTCTACTTGAAATCACAGACAAGGCTAAGCCAAAGGGGGACTAATAAACCTCACTCTTAATTCCACTGTGAGGCTACTGCTGTGACTGCTTACACTACAACTTCCCCAGAGCCCTAATTGTTTAGAGAAGGATGATCAAAACTTCATTTAGCCTTCTTGGCTCAGCTTTGGAGGCAATGGTCATTTTAAAATAAATATATGGTGGTATGTGTAAGAGACCATTGTGAACAGCTGACTGATGACCTCTCCGTTTCCAATCTCAAGCCTATTAAAGTTTCAGCAAATGTAATAGATGTAGCTGTGGATGTTTTTACACTTGAAGAATTTTAATCATTTAAAATCATTTCTCACTGTGTGCACAAAGCAGCTCATTCTACCTCAGTTACTGTGAACATGTTTAAAATGAATTCGAGTGCTTAGAAGATTTTGGTTCCATTTTAAGCTGGTGTACTGTAGGATCTATTTTGGCAGGAAGAGGGGAAAAAAACAGAAGTCAGGCTGTACCAGGCTGTACTCAGCATGGAGAAAATGAACCTCCGAAACCCATGCTGACAGTTTTGGACCCTACTGTTCCTGATTTCAACAGCACCATAACCAGTCTTGGCAAACAACAAGCCCCCGGTACAAATTAGCCAGCCATCAGCAGGGTGCAAGGATTGCTTTTCCATGACAGGGAAAAGACAGAGGAAGGCTGAGTTTATCTAGGCAAAGGCCTCCACAGACAGTTTCTTGGACTTCCTACTGAAGCCTCCAGTTGTTTCTGCTGCGTTCCTTTCCCTGCTCTCTGATATATCTCTTCCTCAATCTCTCACTCGCACAATCCTTCCTCACTCCAAAGAGTGTCGCCCAGGTTTCCCCTCAGAGTGGGGTGATTGCTTGCAGCTGGGGTGCATTGAGAACATTTTAATATTATGCAGAAGATTAGAGCAAACTAACTACATTATTCTCCAATTACACTCATTTCATCCAACTGATGTCTTTATATCCTTCCCCTCGCCTCGATTAGCCTAATGTGAAAATGGAATGGGGGAATGCGCTTAGGACTGTACCGATTGTTCCTCGGTTGCCTATTATTTCAGAGCACCATTAAAAGGGAGGCGTCTTTTATAGTGACTGTAAATAAAACGATTAGGGGCAGATCCAGCCGGGTGCTGAGGAAGATTTCATTTCAGGGATCTGCTTATCAACGTTCTTGGAGGGTTTGGAAGGATTGCGAGAGCCCGCCACAGACGAGAAGCTACCTTCCCCCACCTTCATCCCACAACGGCTCTCTGTCTCTCTGAATCCGCATTACAGTAGCAAATCTCACACTCGCTTTGCATCCTTGTCATAAAATAAATAAATCAATTACATTCCCGCACACATACGCGGCTTCTATCTAACACGAGTTCAAATCGTTTCGTTTCACATTGCCTGTAAGCCTGCTTAATATCCCGCCAAGCATGCCCAAATTATTAGAAAGTACACAAGTGACAATTGTCAGCCAATGTTGGTGATCTGCACGCGCGGATATAAAAAAATATGCTGTCTGCCTGTAAGTGGAAAAGAAAAAAGCTCCCTCACTTCATAAACCCCTTGCTGAGAAGGAAGCTTTTTGAATTGTGGGCGTTCTATACAAAGCAAATGCGACAAACAACATGGAAGAAGACCTCAAACCAGAGAGCTCCTCCAGCACAGTTACCCTGGGTCTGATTTCTATGCGTGCAACAAGTCCCTGAGCCATACTTGGAAGCAAGCAGCACCTTTCTGAAAGTTTTTAATGGATTTTTGGCATGTTTGGGACTTTAATCGTTCACAAACATGTGGAAACCTAATCTGTTTACCGTACATCAGGAATAATCCCACATCAATTAATACAACAAAGCTACCATCAACAAGAAAGAGGTCTCACGATATCAAATGCTGGACTTATATGGAGTACACTATGGTGGCCCTATGAGGTCAAATGCACTGAACTTAAATACTAGCAAATACAAAAAAAAAACCCTGAAAAATATGCAAAACAAAACTGAAGTTGAATAAAACACAACGGAAAAAAATAAATAAATGTTCACAAGAAAAAGGGGAACCTTTTTGGGGAGATAAGAACATGATGGACCAGCTACATAACTGACAAGCTAACGGCTAATGGCAAATATGTATCGACAAGCTTATATGAATCATGGGATTTCAAACACATGTTACGTAGCGACACTGATCAATCCTCCACTCCTTTAAAGCTAATCTCTGTGCAATCCTTTGCATGTTTCAGTTTTTGTCCTGTTTGCAGCTGTGCCGTCACACTATCCCCCAAAAAGCACTTTTGTTACTTTTTTGTTTTGTAAGCTTTTGCAGCATCTATACCCACTGCGTTTTATTCGACTTCTGTTGTGTTTTGTGTGCTTTTTGAGCGTTTTTCCATTTGCTTGCATTGTCTTCAGTTGCAGTGCCTTTGAGCCCTCAGGGCTACCGTAGTACACTGCTTATTAACATAAATATTTAGGATAAGTGGTGTAAAACAATTGAGTTCTGAGAAATGTTTTTAAAGTGAACTTAATAAACCTCTTGTGTTTCTGTTAGTCTTTTGAGTGCATATTTTTACTTGTCTTACCTTTTTTTGCATGGATAGAATATAGAGGTTTTTTCCAGGTGCCTCCCATACTGTATGCTTTTGTTGGGGATGGGGCCAACCAAGCACACTTGTCTTGTAGAGTGGATATGTCTTTCTTAAAAAAATACAAAAGAGAAATACTTATGTTATTATTATATCAACTCATTACATGCTGTGCTACATATTAGGCATTGCTGTGAAATTATTGTACAGTGAAACCCCTTTCGGCTACAGCGAGGCACCCTTGTAATGTTTGTTTTCTTTTTCCCCTCTCTCTTTCCTCCTCTCTCTCCTTTAGTTTTTTGGATTGACTCCCCTTTTGTGTTGGATAGCAGGGACACACAGTGTTGATTTCAGTTGTTCGGCAGTTGTTTCATAGCTCGCAGCATGTTTGTCTATGGTGGCATTCCTCAATTCCATTCAGCACACAAGAGCAGCCCCTGGGGCCGGGCATATCCCAGCATCCTCTGCTCCTCCACCATCCCAGTGATGGACCAGGCAAACATCTGATCTCTTACCCAAACACGCTTGTGCGTCCACAGATGCACAAATAAAGAAACGAGCTCACACAAACGCAGCGACACACACATTCTCGTGCACGCTAAGACACACCGCAAACCACCATCTCCACACTCAATACTTGCTCCTATCATATTGCAGTAAATCCAGTTAAGAAGCTCTGTGAGGAGAGAAAATAAAAGATACAGTTACCAGGTCTAGAAAGGTTTGACCTAAGCTGTGTCATCATGTACCAATGCTATTGTCCAATGACATGTTTGAATGTGACAGATCCACAAAGCCTTTTAGCATGTCAGCATTGGTAATGTATTATCGTGAAATTTCCCACTTAAAGAACCTTTAACAGCGTGTTTCTTTCACACATTTCTCTTTAACTTTTGTGTTAAAACATAAAAAGCGTGACTCTTACATTCTCCCCAAACCCCCGAAATGAAAAAGACAACCAAATGTGGTTCAGTGCTTTGTTTGGATTTGTAGGCCTTTTCAGTCCAATTTAGTCTGAGGTAGCGATAAAAAAAGAGCACCGCTTCTTCGTGCAACCAGAGGTTATGTTTTATTGCTGGGAAGATAAGCTCTTGAAAGGTTTGACAGATGATTTTGTTTACTGAAAGTAAAACTACTCCGACCATAATTCCCGTTGGAACTGGAGCAAACTCTGGTGCTTTGACCTTTTGTAAATGTATCTGAGCAAACCTGAGCACCTCATGTGATTACATAGCAAAACTGCTTTGACAGGACCTATCTGGACTGAATTGCTAACCTTATATCAGTTTAGACTCACTGTCTTGGAGAAAGAATGCTGCCGTTTTCTGCAGCGGTGATATAGTTTGCTATATCACCGCTGTAACACTT
This sequence comes from Pundamilia nyererei, assembly GCF_000239375.1. Classification (NCBI taxonomy): domain Eukaryota; kingdom Metazoa; phylum Chordata; class Actinopteri; order Cichliformes; family Cichlidae; genus Pundamilia; species Pundamilia nyererei. The sequence continues at coordinate 352,757 of NW_005187408.1, forward strand.
CTCTGTAAGATGTGCAGAAGACTGTTTCACTTATACCCAAGGAAAATACGGCAAGTAGAGGAGAAATAAAGGATAGAAATGCTAAAATTGATATCTGTCCATCTTACTGTTAAAGACCCTTAAAGTCACTGAAGCAAAACAACCACGTGGTTTCCTATGGAGCCCATGTTGTGGAACCAGAACCAACAACTGCTGCATACAGAACAAGCAGCACCTGAGTGGATAAGCCTTAAAATAGGAGCCATCGTTCACAGTGTGTGTCCTACTGCCTCGGGGACATCAGGGCTGACCAGACGACATTCATCTTCAAACTATCATGAACTGGTTTTTTCTTTTTTGGGGGGGCAGACAACAACTGAAGTCTCAAGTGTCTTTCCTCCAAAGTATGACTTTACAGGCCTTGTTTAGCAACCGATTTTTAGGTTACACCAGCTATTCCTGTCACTGAGGCTCATAACACATTTTCAGATGTATGCACCTGAAAGTTTATTCAGTTAAAAGTACGTGAAAACGAGTGAAAGCTGCCAATTATCAATTCAAGTGTCTACTTAAAAGCATATATTGCTGAGAAACTACTCGTTCTTTAATTAGATGACATGTGTCCTCTCAGCCGTGAAGGGTGATTTAAAGAGACGCACATCATTAAATATAAATGTAGGTAAATAGGCTACTACTTGTTTTTGTCTGTTACATTATACTGACAATATAAACCTGCTTTACACCAAGTGAGTGAACAAAAAACACACAGCATACTTAGTAAAGATAACCTTTAAAAGTGTAATGCAAGTAAGAAATGTAACCTAGAATCATTTTTGTGTGGTTTACCTGATGTTTAAATCATGCAGTGAGAGTTATTTCACCTGGAGTATCTGCTGAAAAATATATGTGTAAAGAAACGCTCTCAGAGAGTGCAAACCTGCACCATTCAGCTCACTTTCTGGGCAGTATTTACTTATAAGGGAATAATATTGTATTCTGCATGTGCTCATTTTGGTTTGTTTGTTTGTTCTTTTTGAATTTAAAAAGTTTGCAGTGCAGAAAAAAGAAGTGCAAAGTGCAGGCTTTCATGCATTTGCACTGATACATTTTAAATATACCTCATAGTACATCTGTGACATGGGTTTCAATTTGTAGTAAATTGTTTAATTATTTAATAATAGTATTTAAATGGTTATAAGATGTTACTGTAATGTACATAACAAAGACACAATAAAATAGTTAGAAGTTCCATATATAATTTCCTATATGTTTCCAGTACAAACAATGGCACTAGCATTATTAGCACTATTATAGCATTGTCACTTTGAGTTAGAGGTCAAAGGTCAAATGTGACACATATTTAATCCTTATATGGTACTTTCTATATGTTGATTCACACACACACACACACACACACACACACACACACACACACACACACACACACACACACACACACACACACA
>NW_005187408.1:354221-362048 GCF_000239375.1 Pundamilia nyererei
TATATACATATATGTACATCATTAAGATGACCTTTGAAAAACATTTCGAGCTATCATGTTTACAGATGGAATGACGCACTAACAAACCCTAGCAGAAACATAGAGAGTGGCCTCCTGCAGTGCATAACTCAAATATTAGTGTGAAGACACTCTCGGGCTTTGTTTACTGTCAGCATTCGACATTGTTTCAGAAATTCAAGATGGCAAAATAACAGGAATGTTTCCGAGCCCGCTTAAACATGAACTCTTCAGTCATTCTCGAAATAATGGGTTTTGAGATACCAATCAAACCTGACCTAAACAGAAGACACAATTGCACCCTATCAATCAAACGGTGATGATACGCTGTCTTAGAAATGCGCTCTGGCTGGCATGCCGTAAAGCGGTTCTGTTTTGCAATACCCTGAGAAATGAGGGTGGATAGATGTACTTATAGTGGCAACTCGGATAAAATCTCACCTTTCGCACACTCATTCTCTAGTCTCTTCCCTCCACTCCCCTCCTTGTGTTAGATGAGTTTAAAGCAGATCGTATTTCCACAGGTGGCTGTGACACGAACTTACCCTGGAATGTTGAGCGGCATAAATCTCCGTAATTGCACGGTATCGACCACATAACTGGAGCTGCAACTGTTAAGGGAGACGCCCTCTCTCTTTTTTTTCTTTCTTCTTCTTTTTTTGCTCCATACCATTTTTCATGCTTTTATCTGACATTGAGAAAGGGGGCGTTAATCACTGCACATGCACACTTATTCGAGAGCCAGTCTCCTTCCCACACACACACACACACACACATACAAATGGTGATACATCCATGTCAAGCAGAGCTACTGACACTCCTATGGAAAAAGTGAGGATGTCAGGGATGTGCTCAGAATATGTTTTGACTGCTCTGACTTTGACTGCATATATTGAAAGTATTCACAGAGAGACCCGTGACATCGGTGTCCTGTAATTGATGGGACAATGTCAAGACTTTTAAAATCTGTAAACTTCTGCAGCTTGACTGCACAGTTTGATGACTTGACTGAGGAAAGAGAGACAAGTCTTTTCATCCAGACTGACTTCCGTGACATGTGACGATGTCTTTCTTGTTTTTCTTGTGTGCGCGGTCGCTCGACTGCACCGAACAAAGGCCTCAAACCTTTTTTAAAAAAGAAAGCAAAAAGTAATCCAGCCCCAGAAAGAATCTTGGACACTGTTTCGATGATTGTCTGCATGTCCCTGTTTACATAGTATGTATACATGTACATCACATAAGGCATTTTTCAAAGATTCTTCTCTGGGATTGTGCACACTTACAGATATCTTGCACTGATTAACCGTCAAAATTATGCTCTCCGATGTCTTATTAACATCTCTAAAAAAACGGGAAATGCATTTTCTGCTTTTTTTGTGCTATTGGAATCGAAATCCTGTCTGCAATTAGATTGTTGGCTATATATATATATATATTTAATATTTTGGCTTGTTTAGTAAAACCTGGTTAAGCTAGCAGGTTTTGTTCTCAAGAGTTTAATCCACCCCCCTGTAAACACATGCCCTTCATGGTCTGCATTAACTTTTGTTTGTGTCTATTTTTTCCACAGTGCTCCTCTCATCATCCCAGTTGTTCAAGCAAAAAACAAATAAACCCCATAAAAGGTAAGAAAAAAAAGTTATACCATTGCAATTACATACATACATTTGAGGACAAAGCAAACGATAAAAAAAAAAGACTTCACCGCAAGATGTATACAGAACACGACCTGCCTAGAGAAACGATTTCAGATCCCACATACACGTACCAGTATCTGTTGTAAACAAAGTAAGACAGCTCTTCCAGTTCATCCTTCTGAGCTTTAAAACCTCAAGTTGCCAAGAGTGACATCACCGGGTCCAGACACAGATACATCTCTTCCCTCGGGGTCTAGGGTAGAGGGAAGGGAAGAAGGTGGGATGGAAAGGTGGAGAAAGAGAAGCTGGGGGATGTGAGGGTTCTGAGGTCGGCCTGTGGAGGGTTGGAGGTCTCCTTTTGTGCCAGGTGTGCTTTTCACACACACACACACACACACACACACACACACACACACACAACCTCTCTCCTTCCACGGCGGTGTCAGTGCTGCGCTGAAAAATGACAAGGCCAGACACTGAAGCCGACAGGAGAGCTGCTGTGGCTGCAGTGAAGAGTTCCCACACAACTCACAGCGGTGGGAAGAAAATACGCACACAAAAAACACAAGTCCAAGCCAGGAGTAATTTCTCATTAAAAACACAAGTTACACTCATTTTCCAAAACATAATATGACTAATCTTATAATACCTGTTCTCGGGTGTTTTCATGAGCTCATTTACACTTATATGATTTTAGTTAGCTTAGCTTTTACAACACAAAAATGAGCTAATGTTTACAGGGCAACAAAAGTGACAGAAGAATGTCCTGAATTAATTTTTGTAAAAGTTTCCTATGAAAACTCGTGGAGCCGGACCAATATTAAATCTAGAGCAGAAGATGCAACTGTCTCCAGCTTGTGCTGATGAACAGGATATACAGTGACAGGACAAACATCCCTGGGTCACCATGCCATTGCTTCCCTGCCATTAATTACAGCTCAGCCGGTGCATATAAGCTACTAAAGATTATCTAAGGATACAGAAGATTATCTCCGGATGTGAGCTCTTCGGGAAACATAAATAGTCTACCTCTTCTTTCCTCTTTTTATTCCACCCACTGCTTTGCCTGTGAAACCTGGGGTTCTTCACATGGTGTCCATTATGATTAAGAAAGAAAATGATGACCGGTTAAGACCACCGGGGCAGCTTTTAGACTGCCAGCAGAATTTACATTTCTCTTTGTCTTCTAATTGTTTTTTTTTTTCATGCATGCATGCAAACACTCAGAAACAGAGAATTCTTTGTTTAAAAAAAATTTAAATACAAAACATCTTCATGACAGTACTGTAAATTCACCCCATTAGCCATTTGAGCTGAATGCCATTTGCATCTCCTTAAGTTTGTGTTTTGCATCGGTTCACTGACATAACCTTACGGTGGACAATTTTACTTTTAGAATGGTTCCGACTCAAAGGACTTGAGTTTGACAAGGTAATGAAATACTAATGTGCAGTGACATAGGTAACCCTGAGCAATACTTGTGCAGCAGGGCTGGAAAATAAAACACTCCCACTCATTTTGTAAATGTTTTCGCTTTGAACCTCATTTGAGTATTTCGGCTAATTTATACTTCCACTCCACATTTGCCCTTCAGAAACAAATACTGCTGATTGATGATCCCGCATTTCCATTTCTCTTTCGTTAGTTGATTATCCGTTTTTAAAATTAAGCTTTTTGCGTAAAAAGAAAAAAATGACACAAATGAGACGCTGCGTTGCCGGTGATTTTTTTGTTTTTAATTCTACCGATCTCGTGACACCTTGCACAAAACATTTGGTGCCTGTTGATATATTTCAGACTCTGCAAGACAAAAATGACACTTCCTCTAACACTGCACAGCTGGCATCATTAAAATCTGGAAAAAGCTGGAGTTATCCAAATATGTCATAAAAAGCAACAATTTGAGAAGAGCCAGAAAAACACTGATTAAATGTTTCCTTCCCATAACAATATCCTTCCTAACAGTAGGTAAACTTACCCATGTGTGGGTAGTATTACTCTTTTGACACCACTAAATGCTGGTGGTACTTTGTTTAAGCTGTATGTATATGATCAAAATGACAATAATGGCTCAGCAATCACTGCCTCTGTGTACCATATTGAATATTAAGTATGTATTAAGTAATATTAATAAGTAAGTAGGGCACCTGCCACTGTCTGAAAAGGCATTACTGCTTGTCTAATGTCACTGGATTGCGTAATGTGCATTTTGTTTGTACAATGTAATTTTATGTCCCAATAAATACAAAATCTTTCTTATTTTCTAAAGAGCCTGCTGCTTTTTGATTTAATGCTCAAAATTTCTTGTGCTGCGAGTTCACCCGGTCTTTTGTCTTTGAAGTAAACACAAGCACTAATGAGAAAACAACAAAGCTAGAGAAAAAAAAGAAGAAATAAAATAACCGCCTGGAAGCCACTGTGTGCTTTAGATTATATGTTTATCAAGTCTGAATGGGAACACATGTCGAAAAGCAAAAATGCCCAAATGCCTTTTTATCAGCTGAAAATAAAAAAGTCTTGCAATCTGCCTTGTTTCCACCTTTTAGGGTTCATTTGCACAGATTTGTCCAGTTTGCAATTTCCCAGATAATTAAATTGATTCCCAAATGTCACTCATTTGATTTTTTTGTATTAATCCTCATATTTTATTTCTTGTCCATACAGAACTATGAGGCCAAAGGCAAAGCGTGACACTTTGAAAAAGCAAAGCATTCCAATAAATGAGTTCGGCGTTTGAGACTAAATGAACACTTATCAATGCTCATAATTTCTCTCCAAACTTTTAACCGCCTTCCTCACTTGCATGCGTGCGTTTTCATATTATTGCTGAGTTACAATTACTGCACCCTTCCTGTAATCCATTTTCACAGAAAAGCGACTCTCAGCATGAGCTCATCAGCTAAACATCCCTTCTAAACAATCGGTGAGACAACTGTCTTTCTGCTTTATCTGGAACAAAAGGCGTCTATGGTTACATCTTCTTGGTTACAGAAACATGACACAGTGTTTTTACTCCAGCACTTTTGACTGATTCCAGATTATCTTCCTCGGGGGGCTCCCGTGTAATTTGGTAATTTGTCTACGACTACCTTTTAGCATTTTTACAACTTTTTTAAGGAATGCGGTCGTACAAAAGGCCAGTGTGGCATCACAATACAGGACAAAAAGTCTTTGGATCATACCCATGCTGCATCAGTGTGGAGTTACAATAATACTGTGAAGGTATGGTTACAGTGATAATGACAGCCGATGGTCTTTTTTTGTTGTTCAAGGAATTCCCCCTATCTTCTTTTGTTGAACTGTCAGTGAATCGGTGTCACCTTTGGATACTGTAACGATATATTGCATTGAAACATATGAAAATTACTGAGTAAATTATGGGAGATTGTGTAATTGAGTTCTGATGTGATAGTGTTTTTTCCCCCTCCGCAGCGCTGTGGGAGCATTCGGGTGGAGGGGGAAAGACCACAGGACACAGTGACAAGCTAGTGCTCTGCCTATTACCGGCCATGAGACTGTGCTCAGCTGATACGTCCTGTCACCCTTCTATACAAATCTTCCTGATATCGCCTCTGTGCACGCTTACACTCAGAGGCAGGCGGCGGCCTGAACTTGCTCTGTCACTCTGCTATACCCGGATTCCTACAGAGGAGAGAAGGGGCCCCCACGGGGACCCTAATCGCTAAAGCAAAGGGTCATCCATCAAGTCAGCCTCAGTGGGGACATTAGGGGAAAAAGGCAGAGGAGGGATGAACGACACAGGGAGGGAGAAGTAACGGGGAGAAACAGAAGCAGAGAGTGGGAGGGGGGGAGACTGAGAGAGAAACAGATTGAAATACAATGAGCACAGAGAGAGAGAAAGAGGCAGAGCAGAGCTTTCTGTTTGTTTAGGGTCTGTCTCTGTCATTGTGATGCCTTGGTAGAGAGGTTACCGGGGGTGCCTCTCGGACACTGGGGGCTGCCGTGCTCCGTTGACGGCCCTGCGACCGAGCATATGTCACAAGTCTAGTGCGAACGAGGGCGCTGCCTCTGCTGGGGCACACGTCATTAGCACCATCTGTGACAGTACCCATGAGGCCCTGGTATGCACAAATACGCTGGTTTTGTTGGGGGGGGGAGGACGGGGAAATTGAGGAACATGTATCTGTGTGTGTACCAGTTCTTCCATGGTCACTGCTGCTATCGATCGAATGTGAGGGAAGGGCGAGAGGGAGGTTGAGATGAAACCAAAGATAGCAGCACAGTGTGCGTGTGAGGGTGTGAATGTGAATGCACTGTGTGATTTATGTTTATGTGTGTTTGTGTGTGAGATTTTGAGTCAGCATAGTGTCCAGTGCAGCAGTGAGTCCAGGATACCAGTATGGCAATGATTACAGCCCTCTGGGAGGGAGGTTAAGACGGGCCCAGGGTTCGCTTGCTGCAGTCGTGTCGAGTCCAGATAGAGGAAATGCTGGAATAATAAGAACAGGAAGGGTAAATGGCCTATCAAACACACCCCTTTCTGACCTCCCCTGAGCCCGGCCGACCAGGATGAAAGATCCAGCCACTTTCTTCTTCTTAATGGTTTCCTCGGTAATCAGCGCAGCGGAAGTGCTCCAGTCCGGGGTGATTAGCCAGGGCTAGGATTCCTTAATCGCTCCAGCCCCATTCTCATGCTTTGAAAAAAAAGGAGGGAGTGGGAAGGAGGGAAGAGGAAACAAGGGTGATAACAGGGCTGTATGTTTAAAGAGAAAGAAAAGGGGGGGTATAAGGGGATGTGGAAAGGCCACAAGTAGAGAAGTTCAGTCAGATTTGTATGGATCAGACTAAATCATGTAAGCTTTCAGTAAGGCAGATTTGTTTGTGGTTTCTGTGAACATGAACTGAGCTTGAAATATGTTTTGTACCTCATGATATATTATTTTTTTAATTGTTTTTTGTAGTTACTGTAGAGTCACGAGCAGCTCCAGCATTGAATAAGGTAGTAAATTTCTCAGACAGTAAAATGAGAACATATCTGTGGGCTGGCGGTGACTGATGATGGGGTCAGAGCCTTGAGCCTAACCACAGAAATGGCTCAGCATGAGTCACTGTCACAGGCAATACTCTCTCTGTACCCACAGGTTGCTCCTCAAAACCGAGTGTTTTCCCCATGTTTGTTCTGAATAAACATCTCTGACCAACTTACCACTGGCTCTGGGATCCCCATGTATGTCTCTATTACAAGGAAATCTTTTTTCATAATTATAATAATGAAAACAACAGCAATATGGTTTGGATGTTTAACCATTCTCAGTAAATTGCAGTCATTTCATGATTACCCCTCAGTTTTTATTTTAAATTCAAACTGATTGATCAGCTTAGTTATGGAATAATAACTCACATAAAAAATAGAAATGGAAAGACAGCAGTCATGCTGCAGATTTGAATGAAGAAGTGATAATTTCTATCTAGATGCTGATTGACTGGCTCTTCGGTTATGTCTCTATCGGGACCACCTGAAAACTTTCCGAGCTTCCCAGGTGGAATCGTGTTACCGAGCTTCACTCAAGCAGTTTCATTTTGTAGCTGTTTTTGTGGTTTTTCTTTTCAGAAGCCATGATAATACTCATCTGCTCTCCTCCGCTAATGTTCCCCGGCTGATTTATGCACTGTTTACTTTCCCTGCCAATGAAGCTGTACAGTGGCAGCATACTTGCAGCATACCTACGCCCTGGCCTGTTTGACAGTGCGGGATTTGTTTTCATATAGGAATTCCCCCAGCGCTGCTACTTTCTAAGTTCCCACCAAGTCCAACCTTCTTGTACCACACATTGTCCTCCGTACTGTTTTTCAGCGATCACGTTACAACGTCAGCTTCCAAAGCATCACCAGTATTGTGAACATGATCCCAAACAGGTATTGTGTGTATCTACAAATGTGCATGACAATCGGTGGCCCCGCCTGGACTTTTTGTCATAGCTGCTACAGAGAATTTGGCGTCTCACGGGGAAACGTCTCATGTGTCGACCTTTAAAAATCCCCCTGTCCATACTGTGTATGCCTTGCATATGAATAGCACGTATAGCACGCATGCAGACGGCTGCGGTGAACAGGATCACACATCGGCTTCACACACACCTGGTCATGCACTCGTGGACACTCACGTACACGCACTGTGGTTACTACAGATGATTTAATGCTCTTAAAGGAT
>NW_005187408.1:362101-369178 GCF_000239375.1 Pundamilia nyererei
CACACACACACACACACACACACACACACACACACACACACACACACACCAATGGCACTTGACTTCTACTTTGCATCTCCGCTCAAACACCGTCATTTCTGCCATTCGTTTGTGCACGTTACCAAAAACAGGCAAACTGATATGAACGTGTGACATTTAATGCTCTTAATCTTGAGTTAACGTGCTAATATTTTTTTTAAACAACAGTAAAGTAGGGTTCAGAGGGTTATCCACATTTTTTCCCCCATTTAGCCTGATAAAAGGCATCAGTTTGTACCTGGTGTAACGGTTTCAAGCACAGTGTGTCTTTTGAACTTAGTATGCACTGAGGAGTGTAACTGTTTGAGCTGTAAAAGTCCCATGGTGCTACATCCCTTTGCCACCCCTATGGATAAAAGGAAGATGCACTGAAAGCAAGTCGGAGAGCAAGATGACAGATGCGCACAAAGCAGATAAGACAGAACAAAAGATGGTAGACAAAGTGATAAGAAGGGCGAATTCGACAGATAGACAGACACACCAGGCGTTTCTGTCTCACCATCCTGTAGTCAGTGAGCTGTCAGCGATCCTCCCTGCCTGCTCTATGGGTAGAGCCCCGCGAGCGATGGCATTTCAAATAGCCTTATAAATCAAGAGTTATGTCACTCTGCCACTGCCATTAACACACAGAAGAGAAAACCACCAGTTTTTTTTCTTTTCTTTTTTTTTCCTGCAGCACACAGGGCTTATATTACTGTGTGCATCCCCTACTGAACCATTAATACTCTACATCGGGCTCTCGCTCTCAGGCCGTAACTGAAATTTGAGAAATTTATCCTTAACATGGGTCCAAGTCTCAAGAAAACTTACCAGTGCTCCTGTCATCAGGGGACACGCCAGAAATCTGCCTGACCCATTTTTTTTTTTTTTTGGCTCCTAACCTGTAGGTTAAGAAATTCTTTCTCCTCCCTCAACGATTACTTAAGAGTACTAAAGAGAAACCCCTGAGCAAGGCACTTGACCTCCAATAGCTACACTGAAAATGCTCGCTGGTTATGAACACAACACTGTGGATCTGAAGGTTTACACTTGTCGTGAAATAAAAACACACAGGCACACGTGATATCTTGAAAAAATATGCTACAAATACAGGCTGTTGGAGCAATAATGCGTAATTTGCAATCATGGTTAATCGGTTTGAGACTAAATGAAAAATCGGTCCTTGATTCAACTATCAGCATCTAACAAATGCTTCAAACCTTTGTTTGATTAAGTGACTCACTCGCTATTCTGTGCCAGAGCGGTGCTGTTCCCAAACAACTTATCTTAATGATAGACAGATGGCAAAGGAATTCATTGCTACACCACTGCGCCTTGTGTCACCTTGAAAACTTTTTTTTTTCATGCCCCACACGACCCTCTGCACCTGCCGCAAAAAACAGTTTTTCCCCACAAAGCAAGTCATCCATTCCACACGTAAGTCACGGCTGCTGGGGTTAAATATAGGAATCACGCATACGGGGGTAATCGGGAGTCTCGTTGCGAGATCCCCCGAGACTGATTCCCGGCGTGTGACATGGCTGTCAAAACACTGACGGATTGTTTTACCAGCACACTCGCACAAACACGCAGCTGTATGCATACACACATAGACACACACATAGACACACACTCCCGCACACGCGCAGACGAATACAAACACATGCTTGTAAGCACACAAAATCACACTGACAGATTGTTTTATCAACTCCACGGGCTTGACTGACATCTGTTCTCCTGGGTATCCTCCCAGCTCTCAGCTTTATGAGGTACAATCAAACAGTTTAGTGCTGCAACTTTAGTTATTTTCTAAAGATTTTTATTTATTTTTTTGCCAAATCACATTATTGCTAACTGCTATTTCTAGGCACGAGTTGCTCCTTAAATTCGTCTCTGCTGTTCTTCTTAGGACAAATAGGAAGCACACGTGCAAAGGTGCAGTGGCCAGGTGCACTGCTGGATTCTGTCGGCCACTCCGTCAGCCAGATCATGAACTTTTGAACATGTCAAAATAAATCGAATAACGCCATTAAACCATGTTGACATACTGTATAACAGTTAATTCTGTGGCCATATGTCACAATGGCGACTATATTGGTTAAATGCTTCCTGGGACAGATGCTACTTTTAGGCTAATCAGTAGTAATTGATGATCCAATTGGGTTAAAACAGCCTCGCTCTGGCCAGTGTCTTTGGCCTGAAGCTGTCAGGGGGATGGGCAGAGGAACGGGACAGACTGAGGCACTCCATCGTGCTAGCGTTGCCAGTGCTTCATTAAATGTGTCTGGGTCACAGCATGAAGAAACACAACACCTTGTACCCAAATGATGGCAATTTGTACGGACACTGTCAGACATTTTGAGCGAAAATGCTCAGTGCACAAATTTGCTGTGTTCAGGGTTTATCTCAGGAACACTCACCCCTTACCCTCACCTCAGCAGCTAATGGATACAGAGGAATTTTGGGTTACTGGCCCAAGGAGACATGACGGTGTATTACTTAAAGGAAAAATAAAACTTCTGTAAAGTGAAAACACAGTACCTGCTGTTTTTATTTCTCTACTTGAGCTGCGTCCACACTGGAAGCAACGTGGGGACCAGAAACCATAAAAAGTGAATGATATTCTGCAACTGGACGTGACGATGGGCGAAATAACCGCTGCATGACGCTGCCAGTGAGAGCAAAAACGGCTACGATTAATTGATGTATGAACTGGCAGTAAATACATTTGAGGGTCACAGAGACAAGTAGATGCTGGAATTTCCATAATGTCCAGCTGTTAGCGTCAAAGCTATGGGCGATGAGCTTCCAGTCCATGATCATTTCTGTAACTATAGCAACTTATTGCTATTAAAATTGTTTTTCATTGTTACTAGGTCTGCGGTTGCCATAGTTTGTTAGTTAAATTAATATTTATGGAGGTCATCTCCTGTATATAGTCATGGGAAACATATATTAACAATAATGCAGTTATCATGAGCACAAATACTGACTTTGAATTTAAACTGAAAAATAAAAAAACAAATACAGGAAGATATATTTCTAATTCTAGTTGGTGAAGAAGGTGGAACAACTGATGAATGGATAGATAGACAGCGGCATAGAAAACTGCAGATGTTGAGATAACATAATATTGTTACCTGTACACACCGCACACTAATAACTGAGAGTCAGAGGAAAAACAACAGGAGAAACATCTGCACTAAAATAAAGACAGAGTTTTAATATCCCTTGCATGTTGACATAGAAATGATACAAACTTTAGTATTTGTGATTAAGATGTTTGGGTATTAGTTACTTTAGCCACACATGATGCAGGAACAGACACTCCCTTAACTTACTTTACTAGCTACACCTTGCTAGTACCAGGTTGTACCCCAGAAGGCCATTAATGAGCAGAGCGTTTCTCATTAATGGTTAATAATTGAATGAATATCAGCTGTATTTCATTTAGAAGTATTGCTTTATGTTTATGATGCTTGATTCGAATCACAGCAGGTCATCTTGGCTGTGTCTAAACGCCCTGGGTTTGTGCTACGTGATTGGCTGATTGGATATTTACATGGGTGATCTGTTGAAAAGACTCATATGAATACTGTGAATTTATTTATTTTTCACTTGTAAGAGGTGAAATATGTTTGAAAACGTCATACGATCTCACTTTAAACTCATGCAGGTACAACAGCTTCAAATTTATTAGCATACAATGAAAATAAAAGCTTCCACTATACTATACTTCAATGTTGCCTTGCCCAGCTTTATCGTACCCTTTGGTTTCCTTGTTATCTGTAACATGTGAGCTCCTCTAATGTCTTTCTGACGTCTTAGCTGTATTCTTTAGCACTGGGTTGGCCATCGTTGTCAATTTGCTATTTTACCTCTATTAACACACCAAACTAGTTAGTCTCTCCGGTAAGATGTGTGTTACTGTACATAAACAATAACAATTACTTTATTCCTTTTTAACAAAAGCAGGTTTTGTTAAGTTTCCAATCACAGAAATGATATGATAGCAACGAATTCCTTTGATAAAAATTAGATTTAAAAACCTAATTCTGTGAAACACCCTGACAGATCAAGCTAAGCCGAACTATGTTTCCCAGCAGCAGTGACACAAAGTAACTAACAACATCCCTCGAGACATTGCTAAACGAATAAACTGCAAATTAGGACGTTGAAAAACACTAATGATGCCCAGCAAATCATTTGACGCCTGAGCCTGCCATGTTTTAAAATGGCCTTCAGACTTTACTTTGTTGCATTATATATCAACCCTTACCCTAAATATTACATTTGTAATCCAGGGGCAAATATTTTCAGTGTGGGTAGTTCATTTCTATGCTTTAGCAATTCCATATCACAGCACTTGAGAGTTATCGCCACAGTGGCCGTAAGCTCCGGAGCAATTCATAATTGTATTCCCTCATTTCATATTGCAGTAGCTGAAGTTTGTACTTTCTTTTTTTCCTGCAACACACACACAACACACACACACACAAACAAATGAACACACACGTAATCACATATATGTCTCATCCCAGCACTTTTTTTGATGATACACTAAATGGCTTAAAGTTGCATCTTGCTTTCTGTGCACACGGACGAGTGTGTGTATTTGTGCGTGTGTTTGAAGCAGGGTCCCTCCACCTGTGCTGGTTGGGAGTTAATCCGGTTAGATCCCAGTCTCGTTTCCATGGCTGAGCGGTGGTTGAAGCTCCACAGTGCCCTGCGGGGCCCCGAGGCGCCTCTCAAGTCCAACGCCTTGGCTTATGCGTGGCGCAGTAAGGAGATGAGGCCGGCTCGGCCCTCGTTACAGAAATTAGATGGATCAGGGAGTAAACATAACCAGCTTTTTATATGATCCCGGGCTCAGAGCAGACAGAGAGCGGAGAAGATGGAGGGGAAGGGAGGGGAGGGAGGAAGAGAAGGCGTGATTCCTACTCTAATTACTTCATGGGTCACTGCTCCTGCAGGCAGATGTCAAAATCCAACACTTTCTGATGTGAGGAGAGCGCTGGAGAATGGGTTAGAGTAGGGAGAAATAAGAAGAATAGCAAAAAGCATCGGGGAAAAGGAGTGAGTAATGAGGACAGGAAGAGGATGAGATACCGAAAAAGAGGAAAAAGGGGTTTTAGGAGAGAATAAACTGGTGAATCGGAGAGTGGATAACAAAGATAAAGCAGGGTGAGGAGGAGGATAAAAGACGAAGGGAGAGAATGGATGAAAGGCAAAAGTAGGGGGTGGGTGGAGAGAAGCAAGGAGATGAGGGGAGGTAGAAGGCGATGGAGGACGGATCGAGGGGGTGTAACACGTTGTCAGGAAAGTGGTAGAACGTGTTGGTGATGACACAGATTGGTTGTGGAGTGGCGGTGACCTGGGATGGCCCTTGTCTGGCAGAGAGGTAGCAGACAAATACAAGGTCGGTTAGATTCGCCACATGCCCTCTGGTTCACTGACACCCAAAATGAAATGACAAACTGGCAGTGCCGCGTCAGGAAATATACCATGCCCTTTAGTATAAGAGTGGTATGCATGTCCACGTCAGAAATCACAATCATCTACGAGGCCGTGATGGTGACTCAGAGCTTGATAATCATTTATTTTGGATTTAGTTTCCACAGTGAGGTGAAACGACTCTTCTTGGGTTTGTTTTTGTTGCACACTGTTATTAGATTGGCAATGTATGATTGATAATGAGTGACTGTCCTTCTATTCGCCCCTAAACAAAAGTGTTGCATTAATAATCAGCTAAGTAACCATTTAGTATTTTCAGATGCTACGCAGATCCTTCACAAAAACGGTTTTTAATTAATTTCATGTGCAAAAATTAAGGCTGTGATCATATCTTAGAAAGCAAAAGGAAGCGGGACTTCTAACGAAATGAGCTACTTAGGATTTCATACGATACGTCGATTCTTTGGCGCCAAGAAATTTCAAAGGCAGCTGGAAGGAAAACGCAGAACCTGTTCAGCTGGCCGTCAAACGAGCACTGCGCTGTACAATGGTGCCCCTCCATATCCATTTATCCTTCCATTTGAAAGCAAAATTTATCATTTACCACAAAATCTCTGGGTCTGGATGTATCCAGTCTTTCAACATCCAAACCGTGCTGTGCTTTTCAAGCGAGGGAAAACAAAGACATGAGTTTAAACCAGCCACGCTGCTCTTGCAAACACCTCCACAGTGTAAATAGAAAGCAGGTTTTACTGTATTCCAAGTGTTGAATCGAGGGTAATCTGGAATAAACAGTAAATCTAAAAGCTTTTATATGGCTGGTTTCCTCATCATTTCTTTCATGTCTGAGTGAACATTTTATCATTTATCATATAAGGACCATTCCATGAACTAGTTTCAGGCTTTTGCTGGTGTCACTGTCTGTCATGGGGTTGCCTGTGCATCTCTTTAGTACCTTAAGTACCTTAAGAAACAAATAGAGAAAAATAGAATACAGTCTGAATGAGTTGTGTGATCACTGATTACTGAGTCTCTTAGCATAGCTACATTCTTGTACTTTTTAGAATGTAAATCCATAACAAAGAGAATTTAAACCAAAACCACAGCACAGTGCCCAACATAAAAAGTAACAAATGCAAAGCAATCATACAAACATGTTAGTGTGAGCAACTTAAGTTAATGGGAGGTGACACCAATGAATGCCACTGGTCTGTGGTGGTTTGATAATGCAATCTAACTGCAGTCCAATGCAGCAAACACATTAAAAGGCAAACTTCATACCCATGTCTGAGACACGACGATGAACCCACGCAAAAACAGAGGACCTGTGTTTATGAGTGGGCCGGTTGTTGGTTGTGGGTCAGTGTTGCACAGGGCTCTCTAAGGCCAGATTGAGGCTGATTTGGTCTCAGTGAATATGTCTCACTTCCCCCTCAGTGAAGCCGACGTGCCCCCAGGTCCTGATTTACTTCTGATTTGTGGGCTGCCTCTGTCAAAACTAGGCACCATTCAGGCCTCTATGAGACATAGAATACAATAAAAACACACACACGGATGCACGTGTGCATCTACACAAAGAAAATATGCTCATGCATGCAGGTATGC
>NW_005187408.1:369258-413051 GCF_000239375.1 Pundamilia nyererei
AGATAGATAGATAGATAGATAGATAGATAGATAGATAGATAGATAGATAGATAGATAGATAGATAGATAGATAGATAGATAGATAGATAGATAGAAGCAGATGGAGATCCCTTCGGCAATGACTTCTAAGCTCAGGTCTCCAGGGGCTGCCTGGGATTTTCATTTCAATGGACCCTAAATATTCATCACTTTCCCTCTCCCCACCCTGTCTTTAAACCTTCCTGCTGGCTGTTCGAGGCATGGAGTTTCCCAAAATGGCAACCCGGCCAGGATAAGTGAAACACAACTGAAGGCCTGGATAGACCAGCAAGTGGGTGGATGAAACTCACGGACTTACACTTACACACAAGCTCAAGCTCTGCAGTCCTACATGACACCCCCACCTCTACCACCCGGCACACACTACATCAAACACATGCACGCGCACACACAAAGCATGTAACACGGAGCCAAGAGCCAACAATGTGCCTTTGTTTTAAGGAAAGCCCTCTTATTAAATCAAATATCGGGGCCGTCTTTCAAGCAAGTCTTTGTCTGTCTGTTCGGCTCACTCCTCTCTGGCCTTTCGGCCCCCCAATGGCCTGTGTATGAGCGTTAAGAGAACCCATTGACATCCTTGGATTAACATATATTAAGAGGTTAAATGGAAGTGCCATTATTGTGGTTTAAGAGTGAAAGCAACCCTTGGGATATTATGCTTCCCACTTGAAACTGTGAATGGCTAATGCTAAACAGCACTTTATTATGGCACCGCTCTTCACTGATCTTGTCTATCAGAACTGGAGATTTTTTAAAAAGCTTTGGAAGCTGCTAAAGTTAAACAGCTGAAATCCAAGCAGGCTGGTTTGATACTGTGAGGAGTGTACCACATGGGTACGTAATAAAGCACAGTAGTGATTCAGTATTTCTGAAAAGATTTTATGTCTGGTTGATCTTTTTTGTGCATATTGCAAGTCAGCAAACCCCACACCAAAGAAATCCAAAGAAGTCCTATTGTGTTGTTTTGGTTTTTCTCTGGATGCTCGCTAAAGTATCGGGCAAGTATTTCTGCATTTTTGTGAGTTTTAGTTTTGGGATTTTTTTTTTCTTTCTAATAATACTGCCACTCACCCAGTCAGTCTTACTTACAAATAATACATTGCCCTACCACAACCACATGTGCACGCACATAATGTTAAATCTGCTGGGATACAGTTATTCCACAAATTTCCATTTTGTTTATTTCAAACCTCAGAAAACACATTGAAGGAGTTTATTTGTTTTCAGTGCCAAAGTACAAACAAATGCAGACAAAATCAAAGTTCAATAGCTATAAAAGAAGCTATCATCCATTCGCTTCCGCTTATCCTTTTCAGGGTCACGGGGGGCGCTGGAGCCTATCCCAGCTGTCATAGGGTGAGAGGCGGGGTACAGGACAGGTCGCCAGTCTGTCGCAGGGCCTAATTGAAGAAGCTACATTCAATTTAAAATCATATGTAATCGATAGGAAGAAAACTTAAAATTGTCTTAATGGCATCAATTCAATCAAATCACCTTCAATTTTTGTTAAAGTGCATCCAAGTAAAGGTGGGCACAGTAGTAGATGATCCTAACTTTGATTGGTGTTTTGTTTGGACTTGGAAGGCAAGATTTCTCCATTGAGGAGGTACAGTGGCTACTAGTATTCCTAGAAACTATGGCTGAGCAATGCATTCTGGGCAAATCCCAGAGTGCGAAAACTACTGTTCTGTCAGTTGCCTGATGCATATGTGCAGAGAGTGACATCACTGCCTATAATGCAAAAATTGTTGAGACAGTAGTGGACTGCATAGAGATCGGTCCTCTTTTAAAGATCTGGAGGTTAAACTTTGAGTAATTCACAAGTTTGTTGTCAAATGGAAAGTTCAGAAAAAAACTGTAGTTTGGATTCATTAAAAAACTAAAATCTCATTTTCAGTTCCAGCTTCAGAGACAACATATCCATATGGATGATAAAATAGGTGTTTTTTTAATCTGAAATTTATATTGTTGCACTCTCTTTATATGTTATCATGTAAAATCTCAAGATAGAATCGATCGTTTAAGCTCTTGCTTGAAGCACATTTAAAAAAAATAAAAATTATATTGTTTGTTTCATGATGCAATCAGCTATTGCTGGATATTTTTTTCCTCTTGCAATGTTAAATGGGTCCTCTCTGAGGAGAGGTTCCTAGACAGGTCATTTACCGGTGCTGATGTACCACTAAATGAGCACACATTTAAGTATGTAATGACTCAGTGTCTGTCTGGATACACCAAGGATCTACAGAGCTTTTCTAAGTTCAGGAGAAAAACCTTAAAGCCTTAACACGCTTTCCCTCACTGCTACAAATGTAACGGCCTTTAATCAGGAAGTTACATATAAACTGGATTGTGCAGAATGCATGAACGTTATTTTTGTATAAATTTGCCTGGTTATCAGAACTGGTTGCTCATCATGTGCTTGTGAGTAACATCTGACTCATGCACAAGATCCAAGGTACAGTTTCCTCATTTCATAAAACACCGCCCAAATACAACACCGCCAATACCAAATTATTCTTTAAAGTATTCTATTGGACCCTTTTGTGATGAGAAAAAAATGTCTTTAGTTTGTGAAAGCATGTGTGACTATAGGATTTTGACAGTGTCTCTCCCTAAGAACATGACTACAGGTGTCCATAACAGTGTAAAGGATCCTTGACGGGGATTTCCAGAATCCATGCCATCCATGCCTATTGACATGGAGAATCAGGTGAAAGAGAGAAGCACGGTACTATCTTGTGTCATCCCAACAGGAGCGGATTTGGTTACGGCCATCCTGTCTGAAAAGAAATTGTTGTTATTCTCATGGATACCTCAGAGTTCTTTTTTTTTTTTCAACTTTAATTTTTACTAGTTTTTGTTAGCATTGAAAACGATACAGTAAAGAAAATTACAAACAAACAAACAGTCTGGAGTTTACATTTCTGTTTCCACCTTCTATCACATGCAAATCTCTTTTTATGTCGTGTTTTTGGTGTCACTTAAAAATGCTTTCCACTTCCTCCACTGTCTAGCATACTTACACCCCATCAGTCTAATATTGAATGTGGATACCTCAGAGTTCAGAGATAAGGGAAGCAGGTAAACAGGTACATTTGGTACTGCAAGTTCAAAACGAGTTGAAAACAATGCAAGACTTTAATTAATGGGTCAGTATAGACCAGCTGACCACCTATGACATAAATCTGAGCACAGGACAGAAAATAGCTCACATTATTAGAATTGTGTTACCTTAACGTTTACCCGGGCATTGCTGTAATGTCAGGCAGACAGAAGCCGTGTCATGTCTATCAGAGGAGGAGGAGTGATGAGAGCAAACTGGATGGAGACAGCATCCACCCAGTCAGAGGCCTCATCAGTATGGCTGCAGTCCTTTTGATCATCCCTCCTTCTCTCCCTCTCTTCTCTTCTGTCAGTTTGCCTGCCTCTGTCTCTGCTGTCTCTCTTCTACTATCCAAAAGGAGATGAGTGGTCGCCATGATGGCACGCCACGCACCCTTTTTGTCTTTTGAGTTTTTCCATCTCACTGACCCCCTCTGACACATCAACGCACACCCCTACCTACCCACTTGCATGCATGCGTGCTCACACTCACACACTTCCTGCCTCATCTCGGCTTCACTCGCAGGGCATACCACATCCTATTGTGTGACACAGTGGAAATCTGCAAAGGTAATGATATCAAGGTGATGGTTTATTTGAACCAGACTTAAAAGCGATAGTTTGACTTTTTATAAAACACACATTGTTTTTTTCTTATTGAGAACTAGAAAAGACCACACTTATATCGGCACGCACTCTTTCAGCCAAAACCCTGGGAAGCAAACTACCCTGTTTGTGTTAAAAGGTAGTTTTCTTTGTTTTTAGGGTTTTTTTTAATGGCCAGCAGCTTCCAAGCTCAGATGTTTTGTCAGGTGTACAAAAAACAAAGGACAAAAGATATTGTCTTCAGTGTTTGGTTGCTAGACGCCTCTGAGTCTCGTTATGTTTTTTTTTATATATTTTAACTAGTGGCAGCAATGCAGATAAGCAGTATTATTAAATAAAATGCAGAATTGTGCCTTTAACCATCTGTTTTCCTGTGTAACAGGAAGAGACCTATAGTCAAACCAGGCTCAGCAAGGGGCAGCGATCTACTGATACTGGTAGGGGTGGGGGGAAAGCAAAGAGAAAAATGAGCACAGAGAAACCGTGAACAACAAACAGAGTCAAACACAGAGTATAAAAGAGAGAGAGAGAGGACAATTAATGACACGATACAATGGCGACTCATTAGCTTTTGATGATCAGTGAAAATAGGGGATGAGTTATCAGTGCATCACTGGGAAGGCCCCCTAGGCAATTATACGATGGGATAACTAAGGTGCAGTTTGGCGTCACCTTATCTAACGCTAACTGTAACTGTTTTAAGCCTAATATTGTAAGTAAAGAGGATGTCTGTGTCCCAAACTCAAATTGGGAGCTTGTTCCACAGGAATGGGATCTGATAGCTCAAGGCTCGGCCTCCTATTGTGTTTTTGGAAACTCCAGATACTGCAAATGATGTAAACCGTAAAGAAAAGTGCTCTTTTTGTATAATGTGGAACCATGAGGTCTTTAACATATGCTTTTAGTTTATCTAATTGATTTGCTTTTTCCGGCTTCATACATAAATATATTTGGTTATCATCTGCATAAATATGTAGTGTTTCCAATAATGTTGCCTAAAGAAGAACGTGAACAGTACCTCCATGACTAACATTAGTGTGAGAAAGACTCTTTGACTCACTGGAATCTATCAGAAAAGTAAATGCTAGAGCATAATCTCTGAAAGGCTGTTTTTGTGTTACGGAAGCGCCATGAGGGAACTGTTTTTTTGATTTAGCACTATATAAATGAAATTGAATTGAACTGAATGATGCAGTCTAAATCCTGACGGAAGCTCTTCACATAAACCATTCCTCTGCAAGTGATTACATGTTGATGGTTTGGATGAGGTTATTATTGAAGTTAGCTTAGAGAGAAGACCAGCAGTTTTTAAAGCTGATTTACTTGATGATACCTCTGTGGTTCTCTTTCTTTCTGAAGTCATTTCTTACCAAGACTTAAAGGAATAAAAGGATCAAAAGTGCTGTGATTCTCACTTACTTTCAATATGTAAACATCCTGCACACAACAGATTAACTTGAGTACAGAAGAAATAGAACGACAAATCATGAAACTAATTATTTTATCCCATTATAATACCAGTCCAATAATAGCATATGTTTTCAAATATTTCATCTTAAAAGCTCTCTTTATATCATTGAAAGAAAAACAGAGGTCAAAGGTGAAATCTACTTGAAATGGGGAACAGATTTAGATGAAGTCAATGTTTGAGAGTTCATTGAGAATCCATTGTGAAGGTGGCAGGGCGTGGCATAAAGAAAAACTGTTGAGTGTGTGTGAATCTGTCATGTGTCACACAGCTACGCTTTGTAACTGTGCTACTTTTAAAACACACTCAACAACAATCCCAGGTCCAATGCAAACCAAAAGGCTGTGCAGACTCTGAGAATACAGGCAATTATATGAGGTCGTGTCAAGTGCTTCAATATTAAAACCCTCGACGGTGAAATTGTAGACTGAAGTCATCGTTTAGATTCTGACAGCTTGTATAATGCGTGCGAGCGTTGTAGATATTTGGTTTCATGCCAGTTGTTTAAGCGCTCTGCTTCACCCGTTCGCAAAGTTACCTATCATATTACAAAACACTTGTTTTGGCAAGTTATTAAGATTGAATTCAAGCTAAAACCAACGTCTCAGCTGCTGGCATGACAGCTCTCAGTAGAACAAGAACGTACCCTGCAGATTATCGTAGTTGCTGGCTCCCGCTGAGGATTTAAGCAACAGAAAAGTGGCGCACTGACTCTGATACTTTGTTATTACGATGAAAGTAACCCCTGAAGTCTCTGCAAACCGAGTAAACAAAGCTAATAGAAAATAATGCCGGCTTGATTAGCCTGCCTTATTATGTTGTTTGAATAGAACATCATTAGCAACTACAGTCATTTCTCATGGCAGAGAATAAGAACTACTCCCTGTAGATTATTTGCTAATAAACAATAACAAAGAAACTATTAGTGAACTGGAGGTCAAATGGAGAATGTGACAAATAGTTTCTAGTAATATGGCTTTTAGTTCACTGTTAGTCAGTTTAGTATGATCACTTTGTATATGTTAAAACATCAGATAATGAATGAAATCACCAATGAGTGAATATTGACGCTTATATTTGGACATGGAAGAATTTGTTGTTCACAATATTCTTTTAAACAATCCCACAATCATAAAGAATCTACTTAGATTATTGTGTATCGAGCGATTTACGGTCCCAACATTGCGCTGACCATCCACATAATAGCAGACCTCTGTCGCTGGCAATATCTTGCTAACCCAACTCTAATTGCAGTTTTCTAAAAGCAGTTAGCAGCAATTGTGATGGATTACATGCTGAAATTGTTCAGTGACTAGGTTTATTCTTCCGGGGGCTCTTTCACCGGAAAGAAGACTGTCTCCCCGTGTGACAGACCCAGATCATGTGACCAGGTTGATGAGGAAGTGCTGACAGAAGCTTCCCTTAAAATACACATATAAGACACACAGACACACACAAGAGTCAGCCCCGTGAAAGGGGATACCTGGTGAAAGTACTTGGTGATCCTTATGGAAAGTAAAGCAGGATTAGGATAAAGGGATGGAAAGGAAGAAACGAAGGCTAAAAATTGGGGAGCAAACAAAACACAGTCATCGCCACCCCCCCATTTTCCTTTCCTCCTTCCTCACAGCTATGAGACAGCAGTGATTGTCCCCAGTTGGTCCCAGGGTCCCCGTGGTGAAGGCCTACCCTATAGTCATGCCTCCAGACACCGAGTCTGATGAGGAACACAAGGCCACGAAGGCTTACCCTGAAACCCCAGGGGAACACACACACACCCAGCCGACGCACACACACATACAAAGAGCAAAGCAGGCGAGCACAAATGCATGCAAAAAGGCGAGCAGACACATGTAAGCCGACCAGACATGTACAGTACACATATGAACACACAAACAGACAGATAAACACAAAAGCAGGTGGATGCACTTATTCACTGGCACACTTAAACACACACAGACACTGGCAAAGTATCAAAAACACAGCAAACCGTGGACTAACACAAACACAGACCCGCTGGTACTCCCTGGCACAGCAACTCGCTATCACATCAAACATTTAACTGTACTGTCAGAAATAAACCCAGTACCAAATCAATATTTTCACTTTTCCGTTTGTATTTAATCTTTATTTACCCATATGTCACAATGGGATTGACATCTCTTTTACACAGGCCAAACAGCATTACTATGAAACTGGCATGAATGAAAACAATATAGGAGTGTTTTGGTTTTTTCAGTTAGTCAGTCCAGCTAAACCTTATCTCCTGTTCCTGTGCAATTACATTATTTTCTCAATAGCATTCAGGTACAGTGTAATTGCTGGGTTACATGCAAAGGAAACCAAATCAGAAGTGGCTGATAGTGTGACTTAACCATGATTCATATCAGTGAGCGTGTTACTGATACTTTGACTATCAGTATTTTTGCACCTCGCCAACACTTTCTCATTATGCTGAGACAAAACGTAGCTCTGTAGTGTATTTGCACTGTAAGCAGAATGAGTTGATCTGTCAAAAAAGAGATTTTGCTTGTATGTTCCGATAACGCTGAGATAGCCTATTTAAAGCCTCACACGGATGGAGAATCAGATGCGTTTATTGTGAATAATGTGGCGCTATTGTGGATGTGTGAATAATCTGAGCCAAAAGAAGCATTATTATAATTGTTGACAAATTTTCCCGTCTTTGCTACATTGCCTTGAATTGTAGCCCCGGGCCTAGATATAACCACAAAATGTGAATACCTCAGTGGGACCAATTTTTGAATTTTTCCAAACAAAACATGATAGAGCACAGAATAAAGAGTCATCTGCTATTGACACGAAGAGCTTAATCCTGCCTACCACTAACTAGCTCTTCTAAGACTAAACCTCTCACCTCTGAGTTGGCTAACTAGCCATCACTTCTGCCTGTTGGCTACACACCTGCCCCAGCAGCACCTAGAGGCAGAGGTGGGCCTCAAGAGAGCGTTCGCTCGCAAGAACACACAAACGCACACACACACACGCATGCGGGCGAGCGTGTGTATTCGCATCCCATAAACACCGACTCATAAGTTGCCCCTGCATACACATACACGGCAGGTAAACCTCCCCACGCATGAATACACGCACACACGCAGTGAACGCTAAGCCTGTGTGTCATTCACCCAATGTTGTTTGTCAAAGCCGTGGCAATTATTGCTAACAAATAAATGCCAGGTGCTAAAGAAACACCCAACGCGCTAAAGTAAATTAGTAATATTAGGAACGTGCACTCGTCATTTGCAGTCAATTTCCTGTCGCTAATGAGATTAAAAACAATGCTGTCAGTCAAGAGACAGTGGAAACCATTTCCATTTCGTTATACTTTTTTTCCCCCACCATAATCAAGCCAATGCTTTAATAGTCACGAAAATAGCGGGATATGGCAGCACTGTTTAATTACATTTTGAATATCATGGAGTTTTTCAGTCACTCGGAAATGTCATTTCGCATGATATTGGATTAATATTAACAGCAAATGAGACACACAATATGAAATTATAATTTTCCTGTGGATATGACAGGGGAATAGGATAATAGCAACTGCACAAACAAAGCAGGTTTACTTGCGATGATGAGAAAGACACGCGGTATGAACGAGTGTTATTTACAAACAAGCGCCTAAGCTGTAATAGTCCGCCGCCACATATTACAGGAGACGTCTGTAAGTACAGTACTGCCCCTCGTTTGTGCCGTGCCTTCAGTCTCCTCCTCATTCACACATCTGTCTCTCCTGTCTTCTGCATCTCCTCCTTCTCCTCTCTTAGCTACCCCCCCTCCTCCTCCCTCCAGTGAGGACACTCCTGGAGTGGATGATGGTGATGGTGACCAGAAGAGGGCAGACATACTGTATTTAATCTCATATCCCATAATACATCTTTCTTTCTTTCTCTCTCCCTCCCTGGGCCTTACCCCTGTCATCATTTCTGTCCTTCTCTGAACTTTGATCAACAAGGGGATTTTCTGATACCCACCCACCCGCAGCCAACTCTTTGGTGTCTGCAGGGTGAGAGATCAGACTGGGCACTAAAAGTTAAGAAAAATCAGCCGTATACATTTTGTGTGCTTATTGTTTATTGATATTCTGTAGTTATAAATATGAATTAGATGGGTTTTTTTCTTTGTATATATATATATATTTATACCTTGTGGCTTTACTAGATATCTCGCATATATTTCTGTTCAGTTAATTTGCATCATAATTTCATTTGCATTAATTGCAAATATATGCTTGTATAGAATTAGTGGTGAAAAACGACAGAGACACAAAGTGTCAAGTACTGTCTTACACTAACCCTCTGAGGCCTAAGTGGCAGTTTGTATTGTATATGTCATCACTGATGTCTGGATGCACAAGCATTTGCTTTCTATGTATCGTTACTTTGCTATAAATAAATTCCAAATTTGGATGCTGTTTCTACTGCATGTGGAGATTTGCACCACAAAGAGTGAACAGATCATTTGTTTATGTGTAAATGTAGCACAGCAGTGCTTAAGAGAGACTTGTTTGCTTACTCATCCAGGAAAGAGCAGGGCTGGAGACAGCACTGGGTATTATTACATATCGATTTAAATCCTTTCTCTTTTCCTCTCTGTATTATCTGATCAGACACAGGCACAGTGATTGTCTCTCTCTCTCTCTCTCTCTCTCTCACTCTGTTGCCTACGTGAATTTCTATCTGTCTGGCTCCCTGCTCTTTTTCTGAATCCTCCTTTCGGTGCATTTTAGATCTTGGGTGCCCCGGGCCTTAACGCACCTCAGTCCCTCCACCTCCACCTCCACCTCACCCCTCCCTTGTGCTAATGAGTCGGTGGCACTAACAGTGCAGGGGTACCTAGCCTGCTGATGAAATGTAAATGGGCAGTAATGAGCACAATCATAGCCACTTGAGGGGAAAACTGCCATAACCAAGCACGCTGTCCCATCTTTCCATCACTCCATTCCTGATGGACAAGCCCCAGTCCCAGGAAGGGCATGTGACTGACAGGGCCTGGTGCTTGTGCTGGTGGGACCCCAGTGGGCCTCTGGAGTGGCCCTTCACGAGTGACCGCAGGGACAAGGGTAGTGATGGTGGCGCGGGTCTCGCCGGCCGTTCTAAACCGGTCCATTAATTACACCAAACCCTTAGAGAAAATTAACAGGCAAATTTAATAACAGCGAGGAGGAGGTTTGTGTGTGTGGGGTGTATGTGTGAGTCAGGGATGGTATCCATACACAGTAGTGTTATTCACCCCCTGCTACTGTGAGGGAGGAATGCTCCAAGCTTATTGTCACTACTGACACTCATCAAAAGGCTTTTTGACACGTAAGGTCAGTGATTTAGGGCCCAACAACCAGTTTAGTGTGAGCAATAAATTCCAACACTGTAGGCAAGGAGTTGCCACATTTGATCCTAAGTCATTCTTTTCTCCAATTACATATATATATGATGATGTCTAAGTCTAAAATAAGTCTAAAATTATTATTAAAATAATTTTTAAATTATTATTATTATTATTATTATTATTATTATTATTATTATATTGAAAACAGCTACTCAAGTCAAGGCTTAATTTTCATTCCATACATCATTAGCATGAGTCAGCTAATTACAAAAGAGAGAATTATTACATTTTTCAGCCATGTTTCTTCCCCTTGTGCTATATTGCCGTGACACTTGTATCACACTTGTATATAGCAAACAAATAAATGCCCAACTGGTCACTGCTCTTATTAAAACGATTTTATTTCCAAAGATATCCTCGAAGATATGACAGTACAAACAAATAATAATGCAGCTGACACTCATTTGCTGTGGCACAGTGGTTAGCAGTTTGGACCTTGCAGCAAGAAGATTCCTGGTTTGAACCCTGGCTGCAGCTTCTCTGAGTGACATTTGGATGTTCTCCCTGTGCCTGTGTGGGTTTCCTCTGGGTACTCCGGGTTCCCTCCACAGGCCTGTGACTTGCATGTTTGGTTAATTGATGATTATAAATTGGCCATGGATGTGAGGAAGATAAAGTATAGAGAATAAATTAAAATGTGGATTGTAGTCTAAAGTGCTGTAAGATGAAATTCTAAACAGTAATATTTTGGAATTTCAGGTAGCTTTTAGGCATTTTCACAGACTCAGCAATGTGCCTTTAGAATAGAATTGAAATATCCTTTATTGTCTCTCGCTGGAGAAATTTCAGGTTTAAAAATCTAAATAACTACTCGACAATCAGGTTTGAAAATTCTATGATTTCTAAAAAAAACAGCCAGCATGAAACTAAATTTATAGCACTTTTATAAATAAAATACTACTTTTGTATCGCTATTGCTATGAAAATGCATCATTCTCAAAGTGCTTGTAGAGCTATTCCTTCAAAGCTTAGATGCATTTTTCAATGCAGTGCGAAGGTTTCAAAGCACAATCCATGCACTAACGTCACTAAACAATATCAATGTGCTCTGGGAGATTTGCAAAAGGAAATTCAAGTTGTACCAGCAAGTGGAAATCCCAGGGTGCTCCCACTGCATTCAAATGTTGTGCTCTTCTCAGTGTACAGTATTTCACAGCTCTGGTCTCTCACGTACTGTACTGCTCAAAGACACGTATGCTAATGCAGAAAGTAGTTGGACTAAAGCGGTGTTATTGCAGTGCAATTGATGAAACCATCAGCTCGGCATATATCAAACTCCTGTGTGCATGTAGATATGGAAAATAGAAGAAGTGAAGACTTTGGGGTTGCTGTGGCCCACTTCTTCTTCTTCTCCTCTGTATCCCCGCTTTCTCTGCAGTGCTGTCAGTCTCCCTGGGGTCGGATCAGTGCTGCTGCGATAGGTAGGCCGAGGCTATCAAAGTACATGTTTTAACTTTTTAAGACTTTGCAGGTTGGCTTTGTTCTCCTTTTCTCTCTGTTGTGTGGGCTCTCCTGGGCCCTGGGTTGGGAAGTCTCTCTGGGTGCTGGTGAGTGGCTTTGGGCTATTAAAAAAATGCAGGTTATCTACAGGGAAAAGTGGAGGAGCCTTTCAAATTGGAGTGAACACTCACAAGCAGAGTTTTGAGGGGAAGGCAGAGAGGGAGGTATTGGTTACAATGATGAGTATGCATGTGCTGTGTACAGCTGTGTACAGCTGTACACTGACGTTTCTAAGAGTGCGTGTAATGCAGTGGAATACCGCTGTGTCTTTACTGTCTTTTTACCGTTTCTGCACCTTGGCATGTTTTTCAAACCACAAGCCACCTCCCCGCTCTGTGAATGCTCACATAGATGAATTCACACAAAAATACACAGACACCAGCTTCATCACCTCCCCCCCACCATGTCCACACACACATCTGCTCCATCCACCACTACTACTACATCTCTAACCAAAAAAAACAAAAAAAACAAACCCCAGGCTCAAAGCCTTTGGGATGATTTGATTAGCAATGATATCTGAAAACGGCCTCATCGTGCTAACAAGATTAAGCTGAGGCCCTGTCTGTTTTCAGTGCTGGAAATTTGCTAGGTGATTAAAACTGGCTCTCTCTACTGGAACAAGAGCCTTAGCTGGCTAGTGGGACCGTTGCCAGGTAACAAGACATGACTGCTGTTTTGATGTTACTACACACGCAAAAGGCTAAAGCTACAGTGGGCTGGTAGGAGATAAAGTGGAAAAACACGTCTTTGGCCAGGCGATACAGGAAGCAGAGAGCAACACTCACCTAATGTGCATCGCCGCTAATCCAGAGATAAAGCACTGAAATATTCCACAGTGAGGCTCTGCCCTGCGATCATCACGACACTCATAAAACCACCAATAAAAACAAAAAATGATTTTACTCATTAGCATTTTCCTTCTTATAAATGATCATTGATGGATGGTAACACTTTTGGGCTCCTTGACTGTATTTCACAAATAACAGACTCCACTTTTTAGCATTAACATGACAATATTTATTTGTTATTTACCATTGTAGTAATAGATGGGGTTGATACTATTAATTTGGATGAAATAAACCTGTGCCATTTTGCAACGATCAACCAACAGACTGCTAAACCCCAAAAATACGCCTGTGCTCTGGCCACTACAAACTGTCTTTATAGTACTAGTAAGTATAAAATTTTAATAGTAAATATTAAATGAAACCACTGGAAGCATTTGAGCTTTAGCTTCTACTTCACCTCGCAGTAGTTTCAGTATATTATTCTATATGAACAGGAGTCAAGCTGCAGAATCTCCAACTTTCAGTTTACCATAGGAGGGGTATTAATTCTTCACTCCAACCCTGTATTTATTCAATTGGATTATGTATGCATGGAAGACCTAATGAGGGCTTAAAAATGCAATTATTGCTTAAGCAAAAAATGTGACTTTTTTGATAAATGCTTCTATTCCCTAATAAATGGAGAATCAACAGACTTAGGAAACTGCTTTATTCAGGGCTTGAAATTAGCCCATCAATCATTTGCAGAGTTTGTTAACTATTTCTATCCGTCTCGCTTCTTTTTCTTCTCCCCTTTTTCTTGCCCCATCCTCAGAGGTCTGACAATATGCAAAACAGAAGAAGAGAAAGGAGACAGGGAGAGAGAGGAAAGCATGAAGAAGCATGAGAATAAACTCAACGAAACTAAAAACAAAACAAAACAGTGAGAGAGTTATCTCAGTTGGGACAAAAACGAAACACTTATGTGTAGGGTATGATATCCCTTAATGACTGGACTATGATAATGAACTGTATTTATAATTTATAAGGTCTATAGGCACAGGTCAGTGGCGCAGTGTGAACAAGGTTAATCATAAGCAAGTGGGTTATGCGGTGCCATAAGGTCATCCAGATTTTTTTTTATGAGCGTATTGATTATGTTCTCAGAACAATGAATATCACATAGTGGCATATGTGTGTGTTATTGTATTGATTTCATGTGTTCTCATCCATATGTGGGCTGCAAATATAAAATTGACCCCAAATAAATGAACTATTATGCTATTCAAGAAAGTCATTCACTGGGTCAGAACTCATCAGTGGCAGAGGGCCAGTGTAAAATATAATATAAATAATATGAACATTGGGAAAGCTGCATAATGCAGCCCTCTAGCTTGACCCAGGATTATCATCTATTCAGTGCAGTCATAACATATTCCTTTCTTCATAGTAGTGTTAAACATAATGTTTGGTTGATGAGATGCATTATGACACAGTTTATCTGCTCATTAGATACTATAACTCTCCCGCCACTTGAATTGCCAAACTTTTCACTTGCAAGACAATTGAATTTTCTGCTTTTCCCCACCATTCACTGCTGTTTTTGCCTTTTGTCCTTCATATCAGATGCAGAATGCAAAACCAGGCTAAAAAACAAAATTTTCTTTTTCTTAAAGAACATTTCCTAAAATTTAAAAACTTAAATAAACACGCAAAAACTGATTTCATCTATGTTTTTGTGGTGTATATGAATTTTTACCAAGTCAAGCTGTGTTTCTTCTTTCCGTAATCGTGGTTAGTGGAGTGCTTTACACATCACCTAGCAAGCAAAAGATCCCAGTTTGACACCAGGAGGAGACACGGGGCTCTAGGATGTTTTTTTTTCACAAAGGGCATCTGGTGTAAAAATCTTCCAAAATATTCAACGTAGAGCTAATATGGTGAGCCGCGTTTCATACAAGCTGCAACATTTAGTATTCTGCATGTTTGTTATTTAGAAATAATGTAACGAGCAAGCTACTAATTTAACAACTGACAGCCTCAGAACGGTTTTACATGTTTTCTAATGTAATTTAATGCAGTCTCGGGTTTTACTACTGGATTACAACTTGAGGTAGACTTGTGGTTACATCCACAAAGGGGTCTCTTCATTCCAAACTACAGTAGTTGTAATGTGATATTTAGTCAAAGCAATCACATTTTAATGCAAGTTGTAGTTGTTTTAGTATCTTTTTCCAACATATATTCATAATTACTCTACTGTACTTAAGAGATTTTTATTTGTGACTTTTTTTCTGTCTCTGTTTGGTTAAATTTAGGCATAAAATGTATGGCCTGGTTTATACAATAAGTTAAAAGACACATTTTAAAAGCTTTAGCCACAAATGAGGAAAACACAGTATCTTCTAACTGCATCCAGTGACAGCAAAGGACCTGTTGAACGGAATACCTTAAAATGTGATGCCTACAATAGAGAATACATTAAATATAAATTTCTCTCCTTAGCCCGTATTTCAAGCAAAACAAAAAGCTTTTTTTTTTATGTACACCTTCATCTATTGCTTTGCCGCATCTTATGAAAAGCGGAGGTGTCGGATGCAGACATAACGTATCTCTATTTTGCACATCAACACTTATGTCAGTCAGGTAAGCTAAGCTTTTGTCTGTTGCCACATGCAATAATCCAAGGTAAGGAAGAGAGTCGAGGATATGTCTGCTGAGGAAAAACAATAAGGGCGTTCCGTTTCATTCCCTCAGCCAGTCTAAATGACTGGAAAGTGGTCCTTTTTGTCAGCGTTGATTGGGAAAATGTTGTGATAAGGGTGACACACAACACAAATCCCTGTACACACTGCTGTACATCAATTCAAACATAGGCGATGGGAATATTCAAAATATATTCATGGAATGTTCAGAGCTATTTCAGCAAGGGATCACACAATATTACCTCCATCCAGTGATAAGATAAGGTATTTTTCATATTTCCATGTATTTTCATTCATTTTCCCATTTTGGGGAAAGAGGAGGAGGAAGAGTTTTGCCTTAGGCAAGATTAATAAGCATTTAAAACGGTTTCACTGCTAACCGGCAAATCACAGTGTGTGTTTCAGAGTATTGTTCACTACTGAGTGGCCATGAATGACATAAATAGATTGTCCTGGTATACCCCACCAAGCTACTGGGAAACACAGAAAAATAAACTAAACACAAGGACAGCACCCAGTGAATTCTCACACAAACCTAAATGCAAATGCAATTTAAAACTTACGTGCACATAAGTTAAAAAAAAATCCAGCAGTGCTCATATTGCACTCCTTTTTCCATCTGAGCTGTAGTTAAATTAAATCTTCCCTTCTGGTGGTGTTTTCCTCAAAAGACAGATTTCGAAACACTTAACCCCTATTAGATACCAATTGACAAAGAAGCCTTAAATGATAGCTGCAGCCGTTGGCTAAGACCAAATCAGTGTCAATAACTGGCTGAAAGTAGTTTGCAGTTAGCCTTCCTGCATGAATAAAATATATACAAGAATGTGCCTTCTAGAGGAGGACAGATATATGCAACCTAAGAAAAAAGAAGACAAACACCTGTGTACGAGTGCACATGTGTCCTGTGTGGATGAAAACTTGCAACAACTGTAAAGTGGTTTAATAGCTGATGTTCAAACAAGCAAGCGCTGCCACCATAATTGAAGCCCTCCCCAAATTGTGTTTTTATTTTGCTCCCCAGTTCTGAAATATAATCAGTTTGCCTAATTTTATTGCATTTCCTAATGATGCTCGCCCAGAGCAATTGTTCTGTGTGTTCCTTAGCAAACAGCGCGTGTCAGCTCACTGAGATTAATCTTGATTACTTTAGCCCTTGATGAAGTAGGCTACAATAATCCTTTAATTGGGGAATATTACCACATAGAGAAAAAAAATGGTGATAGATAGACTAGGAGATGGATGTTTGACTCCAAACTGCACTAATTGCAATGCTGTTTGGAGTGATTAACTTTGGATGGATCAGTGGCTGTGGCGGAAGGCAGAACATAAACAACAAATAGGGACCCACATCCATGACTGTAGTGTGCTGCAGCCATTGATGTTACGTCTTTGCTGTGCCACTGACTGACCTAACGACTGAGGTTTTATTATAAAGACGAACCCTATGCTTTGTAAAAGTCGGCATTCACCGAGAAGATTTCCAACAGATTCTCCAGATTATTTTTCTTTAATCCATTTTTCACTTTTCCAGTAAAGTGTTACTTGTTTCAGAGGGTGTACAAAAGACTTTAAACACTTCTCTGTTTCTATTTCCTAACTTCAATTTCTATATTTCATATAAAGAATGTTAAAACTTGTCATTATAAATCGTCTCTATTTTAAAGCCATGTTTTAAAACATATCGGTATAGAACGATGTCTCATTATATCTGTTAAAAACTGTCTTGTCCATTGTGCCTGAATTAGTTGCGAGCACCGCAGCTACTGTCTTCTCTCCTTCTCTCTCTCATAGCCTTAATGAGTCGAGAGGTTCTTGTCTGAATTAAACATGCTCCGTACTGGAGATAAAATTCAGGACTATCCCTCCAACCTCATTACCTGGACCTGCAGTATAATCAAGGCACAAAAATATGGGTCTAAGGCCTGTCACGTCAGTGCTTATGGAGACCACAGCACACACCCTGGGGGCAACACCCAAATCTGCCCATGCAGCTCTCCTGCTATTCTGCCCCATCTTCACTTGTGCAGTATTGTACGTGACATGGGTCAGTACATGCACGCACTGTACAATGAAAAGCATCGCATGCATGCCCACGCGTGCACACACACACACACAGCCGTGCACCACACCACACTGAAGCTGTAGGAGAGACCCAATCTGCTTGGTTGGGACAGTTGTCTTGCGAGGTGTTGTACGCCGACTGGACATATGCTGACCCCTTCTGATTTTTTTTTTCTTTTGTGCTGACCTCCTCATTGGTGCCTCTTTGTGTCACTAGTTTGTGCTGAGTGTTGTCAGAGGGGCGGTGGGGGTTGCTTATACTGCGTATGGAATAATCTTTGCTGTGCT
This sequence comes from Pundamilia nyererei, assembly GCF_000239375.1. Lineage (NCBI taxonomy): Eukaryota > Metazoa > Chordata > Actinopteri > Cichliformes > Cichlidae > Pundamilia > Pundamilia nyererei. The sequence continues at coordinate 387,213 of NW_005187408.1, forward strand.
TGTGTGTTTAATATGTGTGTGACAGAGGTGACAAACATAAACTGACCTTACGCAAACTCTTGTATACATACAGAGATATACACACATTTGTTAAGAACAAAAACATGTATATACAACTCCCCTATTTAATGAATAAACTGTTTCTGGCACAACAAAGCTCACAGCAGTGCTTGTGCCCTGCTAAATCCCTCTGACTGACACCTGACAGATGTGTCTGGCTAGAGTTAAAGGTAAACACATACACACACTCACACCTCCACAGAGCTTCTCACCTGCTTACACCAGGTGACCCGGAGAGGAGAAACTGGCGTTGGTGAAGGGGGTATAAGGACAACAGCCTAAGTGTGTGGACGTCGGTTCTGTCTTTAGAAGGTGTGAATTTGTCATTGTGGAACATCACACACACACAGGAACAACACTCACACAGTGAGTACAAGCAGGCAGGTTTCTTACAAGGAAAAACAGGTAATAAATACAGATATGTCCTATAGAAGTGCCCATCTTCATTTACACAGACGTACACGCACGCAAACTAAAAGAGCCACAGTCCTTGGATGGGACTAGGAGGTCATCTACAGTCTACTGTTCAGCATGCCACATTTAATCCTGCTGCAGTGTGGTTGTGCATGTCAAAAAGGCCTTTCTTTCAGGAGACTGACAAGATGCAGAAGGATCAGTCACGCTGTACTTGAAAGATAACGTCACCAGAATCTGTTACGACATATTGAGGGGAGAGAAAAAAAATAAATGACACATTCCACAAAAGCCAGGCTTAAAACAGGAGCGCTATAGTTATTTGGTGAAATTAATGTATGGCGACAACAAGTACAAAAAAAATCAATACAATTTTTTATGACATCTCCATTTCCTCTGGCCAGCATGTGATACTATTCAAATAGAAGGAGTGATGATAAGGTTTGGCCAAGGCTTCTATTATAAGGAGGGGTGGGGTGGGGGGTGGAAGGCACGGATGATAGAGGACCCCCAGATAGCTCGCTTGAGGCTGTCTGCAGTGCCATAAGCTGTTGTTTTATTTCTCATTTTGTGGATATAATCAGAAAAACAAATACAGTATGTAGTTGGCAGGGAGGTATAAGGGTTCTCCCCATCTCTGGAATCATAAAGCCCATGATCTACATACTGTATGCCACAAAATGAATTACCGAGAAATGTGTCATCTTGGATCCCTACATAAGAAAATGGCCAAAGGTTAAATCTGTATTGTTCCAAGTGTGCTAGCTGTGATGTCTCTGTTGCAATAAATTCTTCATATACTGGAATTCAGAATGAAGTAATGCGACGTGAAGATGTATATATTTGACGCAATAACGGAAAATCATAAAATCACAAAAACGTTATGCGCTAATATTTTGGTTTGGGAATCTAATCAGTATGACCCTCCCGGGTGAATGTGTGTCATTTACTGAATGACACATTTCCTTCATCTGCAAGTAAGCACTAGGTGTTCATTTATTAATTTTTGTTTATGAGTGTGGCTTTTTGATTGCTTTCGAGTTAATTTCTTCATAATCTTTTGGCATTACCACGTGGAAAGTCCAACGACGGCTTTAGCACAGGAATTTATGACAGTTGACAGTCACTCTTGGTTGGCTCATTAAAGCTTAGCAAGGCAAGCACAAACACACACAAACACGCATAGACACTGAAGGAGAGCCAACTGTACACTAAATAAACCTGCTTGTCATAATAATGATGAGAGCCGACTCCATTATGTTCTTTTGAGTTTATTTCTCTGATTTACCGCAGTCGAAGCGACGCGTGCCTGGGACGGTCTCCAAGGTTGCTGTCAGGGGGAATTTAATGTCCTTGGCTTTAGCGTCTTTCCGGGAGCCTGTCACATCGGCTCAGCACTGACTGGCATACCAGACCATACCAGACCTCTGGCATTGTGAATATTAATAGAATATTGATACCTCCAAAACACTGTGGTGGGATGTTTCTGTGTCTTCCCCTCTTCTCTCCTTCTGCAGGACCTTAATCCACCTCTTTCGTCCCATTCCCCTCTCCGAATGCTCGTGCTTCAGCTTTTTTCCTGTTTTTTTTTCATAATTCTGATGTTATGCAAAACCCACTTAATTAGTGTTTATACCTCCTGTCTTTGTTTAATCATTCATCAACATCAAACATCAACTTCATTGCTTTAATTATCAGTAGAACCGTTTTTTTTATGATCTGTGGGCTTACAAGCAGAAAAGATAAGCAGTGGAATCAAACTGCACACACACACAGGTATACTTATAGTACATGCACACTACAGTTCCTGTCACTGCTGTTGCATAAGACACACTATACATGTGCCTTCATGTGGACATTTTTAAAAACAATGACTCAGCCATGAAAAACTGGGAGTTCATCCAACTATCTTTATTCATGTTTCCACCACGGTTACACCAACCAGTACTGGCATGAATCCACAAGTCCTTTAAATTTTTTTCCAACACTGTTACTTAAATCACGCCAGTATCCTTTCCCAGGCTTCTTTTCGAATGTCGTAAAGTGGTAGAATTTTCCTGTTCTGTCACCTATACGCCTTACACTGTGATGGCAAAGTCATATTGAATTTAGAGCTTGATGTAACAAACAATTCAGTAACATTACTTTTAAAAATTACAACTTCACATTGCAAGAGTTTCGCCATTAAAAGGGTTGCTACCTTTTTATAACAGTGCTGTTTTATAAGAAAAATAACTTGTGGGAGGCCTCGGGCTATTATAACATCTGTTATACATTTTCTTTCACATCTTACAGACTGCTTGAAATACATTTAGTCATCTTTTGCTAAAAGGAGAACATATACACTAACTAACAGTACAGTCGGTGTACTTTCACTAATATGAACAAGGCAGTATTCATTTTAATGCAAGCAGTCAAGTGCTATAGTGGTCTAGTAGTTAGTACTGTTGTCTCATTTTTGTACTTTTAAGTGATATTATTACATAAAATTGAATTAAATGTTTAGTAAACCATGTAAATGTTCTACCTATATTAGCACAAAGTGTTCATGTTTCATCAGACGGATAAAATCGGTGTTTTAACTTTTAGCTTTAACTTTTGTTAGCAGATGAAAATTACTGTACATCCAAAAAGTAGCTTCTTTAGAATTTCTCAAGTAAAGTTAATGCTGCAGGAGCCTGTCTGAAAACATACCTACTATATCAAACAAGAGCAGTCTTTAAATTAATAACATTACTATAGTAATATCTAACAATGTCACTTTAAAAGTGTTTAGTATGTTCGTTTAAATTTGGTGGGTATTGTTGGTTTTGCATTCAAGGAGAAATATTTCAATTTTTGCAGAAGAATTTTAACTATTTAATAACTAACTTAACAAATGAGCTTTAATGATTTAAAAAAGTGTTTCTAACCTAACTTGCTTTTACAAACACAAAAGATATTTATAGATGTTAGGATATTACCAGACTAAATGATAGAGCTTACTCAAATAAAACAATAAGATCATGTGGAGAATTATTTAAAAGCAACATAGCAAAAAGCATGACATTTATATCTGTATGTTCTAATGTAATATAATAAAGTATGACATCAATACAAACAGGATAATTGCATGTCTGTTACTATTACCCTTACTATGACATCCATGTTACAATCTTGTATTCTAGATAGCATGAAATTGTTTTTCATGTTTTTATCAGTGCACTTGAAGCTAAAAGTGACGTGAGTTTAAATTCACAGAAACTAACTTTGGGTAGCAGAAGAAAATTACTACACATCCAAAAAGTAACTTCCTTATCACAAAATCAGTTTTGTCCTTGAGAAATTCTGCAGAAGTTAACTAACCCTCCATTTCCTCCACTGGCACAGACAGAATCCTAATGAGCGTGTGCAGAGTCAGTGTAATCACTCTAGATTGTTTCAGGATTGAGGAAATGAGTTCATGAATTTCCTCTCTTCTACCTACTTTTGCAGTAACATTGAAAACTCCTGCCGGTTGTATTGTCCAGAGGATGTACGGCCCACCTTACTGTACCTTACTGCACAACAAGGTAATATTAGCTAATAGACCACATAACCAGCACAATGAGGAATTTAGATAAAAGCTAGCACTTCCTGTTTTGCACAAGAACCTTAACATTAAGTTAAAGCCAGTCATAATACTGGTGCCTCGTTAAAGCTTGTCCTAAAAAAGGTACAATTTTAACAGTACTGCTCATTTGAATAAGTAACTTAATAACCAATTACATGGATTGCAAAAACCCCACAACCACGCACACATACACATCGCAACTTTGAAAACATTGCTGTCACAAAGAACATAACTTTATTGTATTGCCTTCGTATAATATTGAATCACATGATGAATTGTAATAGGCTCCATTTCATCACAAGGGGCATTGATTTTGATGTAAACATAATTATCAAAGAGCATCAGACTAAATTGGCCTGACAAGATAGAGAGTTCATTATCAGCCAAAACACTTGGGAGCGTGTTACTCTAATTAATTTTCTATAATGAACCCAATGTTTTTGTTAAGCTCGGAAATACCTCAATGACACTTTGTTTACTGAGAGACCTCATACAGCTCCAGCTCCACTGGGTTTTTGGAGTGGAGGCTCGTGTTGGGTTACATACTGCAGAGGCCTGGTGCATGCTCATGTTTTGTCAGCAACTCTGAACATACAAATTAATAAGAGTTAGAAAACATGACAAGACAAGGTTCACTTCTTGCTTTCACTACAACATGATGGAAGGTGAAGCCTTTATTTCAGGTGCGATATTCACTCAAAGCAGTCAATAACATTACAACGTTCCTTCCCTTTGGTCATATCAGCATTGTCCCCTCTCTGCATGCAATCGCCATACCAGGCGGTGTTGGCATCAGAAACTATTTTCAATAATTGATTCTGCACCCTAATTGAACAGCAAGACTGAACGACATAGCTCATTACTTTACTCATTAGTTAATTATCGGAGAAGTAGGACAAGTCAATAAAAGTGAAGGCAGTAAATTCCGATACTAATTAGCCGAGCTTCCTTCGAGACATATTTAAAGGCAGATTAGTTACCTGAATGTCCCGCGACGGGATAGGTGGGGGCTAGTGGGCGTTGTGGGTAGAGGGAGGGGGAGGCTTAGACGGGGGAGTCGGTTAAATCTTTCAAAAGTGACACATTGTAGGTAAAACTATGCAAGTGGCAAACTTTTCACCAACATGGGGATTCAAGGAAGGGCGAGTAAAGAGAGGTTAATAGCTACAGAAGAAACGACAAGAAGATCGTCTAAGTTATGGATTTGGGGGTTTTCTTTGTGGTGAAATTACCTTTGACATTTTAATTTATACTGCATCCATATTACCAATAATAAAAACATTAGTAATAATAGGAAAAACAAAGAGATATCCCTTAATATTACTTGAAATTTGAAGAATTTACAAAATAATGCTTTATGTGATTTGTCAGCACTATCATCTGGGACTGTGCCTTTGACATATTGCTCCAAATTGATTAATGAGGAGAATTGATTAAAACAATTTATTCCCTTTCATTATGAGGCTCTCCGCCTCTATTTGTTTCCCTGGCTAACGCTGCCAATAATAACCGTTTGACATATTGGGCCCTCTGTGAATAGCCTTGAATGGGTTCATGCACTCCTAACAGGGGGGCTTTGCAACAGTGTAGCGCAGATGCGCTGTCAGCCAATCAAAAGGCAGGAAAAAGGGCCGGGGCGAAGCAAGCGCTAGCGTCTTTTTCACATGCAAATGCTACAATGTGATAATAAACACCTGACATGGAGCATGACTGAATTATCCTGCCTGTTTAATCAAAGGCACTTCTTATTGTAACTCCCCAACCTCATGTTGCCCTTCTCTTTTTCTCACATTCCTCTTCCTCAGTAACATCATCAGCTTCTCTGTTTTTTGTTTGTTTGTTTGTTTTATTTGTTCATCACTCGGATTTCTCTCGTCCCTCTCTAAATTCTCTTCCTTCTTTCCTCTCACCTCACTTTCTCCCCTTCCCTCAAATCCACTTCCAAGCCAGTTAATCTCCCTCTCTGTCCGTCCCCTCCCTCCTTTCTGTCACTCAGCTGTTTTCACAGTCATACATTATCACTTTTTCTGTCAATTGGCTTTAACAGTGCTAAGTTTTGTGAAGAGGCGTCGGGGGGGCCCCCTTGGGGATGAGGAAATGACAGAAGGCGGCCTTTATTTACCTCTGTGGCCCCTACCGTGTCATCTGCTTAATCATGTGGCTAATCGACAACACTGTCTCCCCGCTCGCCCGCACCAGGACAATAGGGAACCTCATTCATATTTAATACAATGGAGTGTTTAAGTCATTGCACGCGTCTGAGGAGGAGGATATTGTGTTTCATTGTGAAGGGCTCCACAGGGACCTCCTCCCTGCCCACCCAGGCCTTCCTATCAGCCCTCCTCCTTCCAACGAGCATATGCTTGGCACTTCTGGTGTTAAGCAGGCAGGCCGTGGCCAGTGCAGCTGGCTGGACGCAAGGACCTATAAAAGCTTTAATTCCCATGATTAATTCAAATGGTTAATTCTGCTTTATCATAGCGTACGAAAAAAATAACTAAGACAAATATGTACTCCGCTGCAGAATGAATTACATAGAGGTGTGTTTAATTATGCAACGGGGCGTGTAATAGGGGTTCTTTTTCCCCGCACTAATCTTTTTTTTTGCCACCTCCACTTTAGAGAGCACGATGCGAGATGCTGGGCACCATGTGCTGCCTCTGTTCTCTTTGTAAGAGGGATTTATCCGACAAAACAGATCACTGGGAGCTGGATCTGTTTAAGTGTCTGTTGCTGCTTAACCACTCTCCAAAACCACTTGAAATAGCATTTCAGTGGTCCAGTTTGGGTTTGGCAGAAATTATATAACGCCGCAAACAATTGATGGAAGCAATCAATATCTGGTCCCGCTCTCGCTGTCAAGCTTCCCTCTGCTCCCTCTCGTTGTCTGCTCTCCTCTCCGTTTCTTTAAAAGATTAACCAGGGTCATTAAGGACACAGAGAAGGTTCATTTCGTCATTATGAGCGGCAAATTAATCATGGAGGGATGCCGTTTAATGACACACTTCCCCGGACTGATTACTTGTGTTCTTGCTAATTACATTGGTTAACTACAGTGCACCTATGATGGTCCTTTTGGTATTTGGTCTCTCAAGTCCATGGGCCTCCTTAAAGACACAATCACATGCTTTATTTTCTCCTCCGAGCAAATTAAGGAGCATAAAAGAAACAGCTGTACAAGGCACAGTTCCCCCAACGAGCCCATTACTTGCACGTCTGCCTGTGCCAGGAACTTAACTGTGTCCTATAACCTTAAAATGAGGGTGCGCCACTCACCACAGTTTTACTGTCGCAGTGCTGCGGCAGTTTGCCTCCTCATCTCTCGCTTCTTGTCTAAATGAAAGGAGCACAAAAGCTCAGTGTCATTAAAAACCACCACCATTAGGGCCGCCTGGCTTCATTTGTCCTCCATTATTACTGAAGACGGCTCAGCCTTCAGAGCCTCACAGCTGGGGAGGGGGTGATAGGCAGTAGAATACAGGTTAGACAGAGGGCCACAGCCCAGTTAATAAGAGAGGGAATCTTGGGGCAGGTAGGGGTCAAACTGGACACTTCCTAGCATGCAGCGAAGAGCCATTCATCTGAATGGAAATGTCAGCGGAGACCATCAGGTCAACAGCTCCAGGCTAACTTGGACCTGGGTGTGACTCCTGACACTCAACAGTGGACAGGGGCCAGATAATGGGTTTAGGACCCTGATGGTTATCGCTTCAACTCTGGCTTGTTTTCATTCCTCTCCTCCCCTGCCCCTCCTACCATTGCTCTGCTCACCCCCCTCCTCTACTGACAACTGAGGAGGGGTTAAATGGTCTAATTCCACAGAGAATTTTGGAGGGAGAAGATACGTGACAGATTTATAGCGATAAACATGAGAAAAAGCAAGTAAGAAGCCAGAGACATGAATGAGAATGTTGTTTCCTTTGTGACGTATGCCGGTGCTATTTATAGGGTGTGTGTAAACAACAAGAAGTCCCGCCTTATGACTATCATAATTGGTAGGTTCATTTATTTATTTATTTATTTCAGATCAAACAAGACCCGGCGTTTTTTTTGCACTCTTTGAGAAGCGAACTGATCTGAAGCTGAAAGCGGTTGTAAGGACTTGTTCCAAGTGTAATTGATTTTTCTTAATTGCTTTATATTTTCAGTCACCCTCATTTAAAAAATAATCTAATTGTAACTAGGAGACAAATTGCTGTAATATTAATTTGACTGCAGGAATTTATTCACAAGTGCAAAAGAAAAAAGAAATGCGGTGCTATTTTTTTTTTTCAGGAATGCGACCACTTTGTGTGGAAAACAGCAGGCAAATATCCACATCTTCTTCATGTCAAAATCTGTCGAAGCATTCGGAGTCCTTTGATTTTTTTTCCCCCTCTTGCTCATATTGAGACGGCTTAGAAGAGATCCTGAAAAGACCTTTTGAAATGGACCAGAGCTGGCAGTCTGGCTATTTGGTAACCCCCTCCTTCTCCTCGGCCTGTTTTACAATCTCATTAAATCAGCCCTTTGTTTTGCCACTTTCCAAGCTCTGATCTCTGGCTTAGGACGAGTCAAGAGGCCGAGACAGTTTGAAAAAGGCTCCCTCCGCCACAAAGAGGCCGCTTGTTCGCAATCATTCCCCTCTTCAACGCCGCCCAGACAAAAAAAAAAAAAAAAAGAGAGCGAGAGAGCAAGCGGGTCATTCACTGGCGCGATATCGTGAGAACTTAATGAAAGTTTTATAACACTTGAAATGTTTATGACCTTCCCACTCAACAGCTTGTCCCACCAATTAATGGCTGATTCTGACAGACTCGATGAGCTCAGCTGGCCCAACCAGATAAAACAAGGAAAAAAGGCAGTGAGAAAAATATTTCAAACGCCTGACACTGCTGACATGTTCATGATTTACTAAGTGATGTGATTAACATTCAAAGCTAAAACTACTACCTGAAACAAGATGCGGTACTCCTATTTTTTTATTAAGCAAGACTAATCCAACCTGGGTTGTTATTTACTTCCTGATAGTATATGCCATCAGTACTTTACGCTGGCTGTTCAGATGCTTCAGGGAAGCACAGCAAGGAGATATTACAATCTCTCTGGCAGGCCAGGCCTCTCAGGCACAGCTAACAAAGTCTTCCTACTCTTCCCTGCCCAGAAGCTCTCCAGCGCTTGATAAATGCTGCTTTATAGAGGCCCTATTATGCAACCGTTCACTCGATTATGTCACGATGTTTACAGGGTATAAAAAAAGAAGGGGGAATTGAAAAGGCCACAATCAAAGGTTTCCAAATAATGCATTCAAAAGTGCTGCACCAAAGACCAAATGAACAGTAAGTGAAGCCTCTTTCATCCAGTAGACAGTAGTTACTGAATTACTCTTCTTGCATAGACTTAGCAGAGATCCATCTTGGTACCGTGAACCTGTCATAGAGCAATGAAGGGGAATCCAGCGCCCATCTGAAACAAATGACAAAGTCTATCGCCCAAGGCCCAACTCTCCCTCTTCTTAACAGCTATGCTGAGAAGCCATCACTGTCCACAAAATATGATAAAACCCATGCCATAATAGGATTCATAAACATGCCCAAATACAATTTGCTGAGATGTATTTCAGGAAAAGACAATCATTTACAACTTCTGAGGGGGATTTAGAATAAGTATGTTTGTATGCAAATCCGGCAAACACGTTTTATGTACTCCGCACCCACAGATCATGAAAGCGCATTAGATTTATGGCAATGCATGTGCATAATTGTGAAAATGGTGGGGTGGGGGAAAAGAAGGAGAAGAAGAAGAGGTCTCAGGATTTATACTGAGACCTTTTTTGGGGGGTTTTGATTAGTGTAGAACGAGCCCAGCTTTCATGCCCCCGACATGGAAAACAAACGCTGCCACTTGGCTGAGTCCTGGGCATCAGGGCCCCCATTGCTTCCACATGGGATGCCGCCAACATTCGCTTTTGGCAATAAAGATAGCTGAGGACAAAAAAACAGACAGCAAGTACCTCTTGGCAAGTTCTTATTGCAAGCAGGGCTTCTTAATTTATATATGTTTTATTTTTTTATAAGACCCGTTATGAGGAAAAAGTTAAACAGGAGAGGAATTTGGAGACTGGAGAATTATTCTGCTGCTTTAGTTTTGAAGAAATTCATTAATTAAACAGGGATTGACTTTATTATGTTAACATTACGTTTTTCTTTATTTTTTCAGACATTAAAGATCATGACATCTGACTGATGTCATGGTTGCATTCCTCGCCACATTTCGCCACGTTTTTTGTTTTCTTCTCCCGTCAAGAAACTAAAGGACGTTTGTCTTCTGTGAAGATATGACTTTAAATACAGACACCATTATTGTGTGTAATGACTTTTTTTTCCAGACATGCTCTTATGTAAACACCGTTAGAAAGTTTAATCCAATAAAGTTCAATTTATAAACTCATTTATTACCAATAAAGAAGAATCCTAACCTCATTTTGACATGTTTTCATTTTCTCACTCACATTATGTCTCGATTGTTGCTCTTTGCATAAATGTGGCGTAAATTTGGGTGTCTGAGACAGCAGCCACCTCTTCCTCTATTTGAACTACTGGTGGGAGAGAAATAGGAAAGGCGTGGGGGGGTTACCCAGGAATCTGGAGGTTTTTTTGGAATGAGAGTTCAAAGGAACTCCCCGCAGCCTACATAAACCACCCTCAATTGGCACAAAGAGGAAACTCAATTTGCAGGGAGCTGTGCTGTATACTTTTTATAGAGGAACTTTTAGTCATTAGGCCATATACTCCATCTCACTCAAAGAGCCAGGCGACGCGGCAGGAGGCTGCAACGTGCTTCTTCTACACAAAAAAGCAGGACAGAACACCCCCCCCCCTCAACTCTAGAGAAGAGAGAAAAAAGAAAAGAAAATGGTCTTAATGAGAGCCTAGTTAGTTCCTGTGTCTTCAGATGGTGTCCTGTTTGTTCGGCAAAGCAGGGGGATCTGTGTTAACCCTTCCACAACGAAATCTGCTTAGATGGTGTAATCCTATCTAGTATGCATGTAGCAGTCTTCAGGCGGGGCTGTGCGGGAAAAACAGCCAAAGATGCTGTATCAAATCAAACATATGTGTGAAAGAAGCACACTCTTTTGGGCAACAATCAGGCCGCATTGAAAGAGACTGAATTTGTTCTGAAAATCTAGTTTAGGGTTGTCATATTCATTTTAGTCAAATGGGATTTGAGAACAAAACGCAGTTTGAAACATGACAAAAGCAGACCCAATAGTTGATCTGTTTATAAAGAGAAAAAAAGAGAAAAACACATCTGCATTCTCTGTTCAGTCACTGTAGGACTTAAAGCAAGTCCACAGCACCTTAAATGAAATTGGGGGATATTATGACACACATTTAATACTAAAAGTTATTAAATACAATCATCTGAATATTATTGATGTAAATATTTTAGTACAATGGAGTTGGAAGTCATAAATAAAAGAAGTGCATTGGCAACAAGACATTTACTTATTGAAATTATGAGCTAGGAATGCATTTATATGTGTGTCATTTTCTTCTTCTTTGCATTGAAGTAGCAAGCATGAGACTTTGTTCCTGTCTTTTTGGAATTGCTGTGGTTCCAGTGTTTACTTTTTTTTACTCGTTTGCTAAGTGAGCAAGTCAAATCTAAAGCCGTGTGTGCAGGTGGAGAAAATAAAGTTGCATTGCATTTGTGTGCTGCAACAATCATTAGGTTTATTTTCAGTTAAGACTCCAAACGCTATCATTCATAATCTCCACCACCTCCTCTAGCCCACCTGGGTTCTTGCTAACCTTTGCGAACTTTGACCTTACCACACAACCCTTTGCCAGCCATCATATTTGTCTCTTTGTGTCCTTTGTTGCCCTTCTCTCCTCCCCATTCTCCCCCTTCACTATATATGGCAGATTAATGACAGCTAATAATATCTGATGTTCCTGGACATTGCGTCCGGTAATGAGATGCATTCCCAATGGGTAGGCAAGGTGTCACCACTAACAAATTCACCATTGCTGTGCGCAATTAGCCTGTAAAAAGGGTGGAAAAATACACTAAATCAGTATCGGCCAAGATGGATGAAGTGTGCTGAAAGAAAAATACCCCTTTGTTGCCAAAAACCCAGCATTGAAGAAGAGAGGGGGAGCGAGAAAAATGTCTCTTTTCCTCCTCCACATCTTTCTCCTGCAGGAGATGTGGACAGGTTACCTTTATGGAAACATTATTCCTTGACTGCTCCCTGGCAGGAGTTCATTACAGCTCAGCCCAACGTTGAAATATTCTCCGCAAAATGTCAGCATATGTAAATGAGGACTCAGCACTCATTCGCATGTCATGTTTTGTTAAAAGTTGTTGCAACCTCTCTTTGCTCGTTATTTCTGCCTTTCCTTTCCCCATTCTTCCTCATCAACAAGAATTCCGTCTACTTCCGAAATGATAGATGTCCGCTAAAAAAGGACGGAAAGGAAAATGTCTACTGGTGTATTTGTACAGTACTGATGATCCCTGGCGGCCATTTTTGATTTAATAAAGTATTAAATATTTTTAGTTTAAAATAAGACATGAAAGAGTTGTTGTCTCTTTAAAAAAAAAGTTAAATCTGAGACCAAATAATCGATTTTCTGTGTTATGTGGCTGTATTTATATCTGTACTAGTAGACCATATTAAATCATGTTCAACAGTATTGATCCCTCAGGGCAGTTTAAATATTAGTGAGCATTAAATCAATATCAATGCAGGCTGTTGTTACACACTAAAAGGACGTTGGCATGATTCAACATTTATGCAAAACAACAGCTAAACTCTGGCATAATGTCTTGGCTGGTGCCATCCTCACTGTACAGGCCCTGTGGCTACTCCAAATGATGAGAATGGATAGAGCTTCCATTCACAACCATCCATGTGCGCCCAGTAGCTTAAAGCATCAACTAGTTGCCCAGTCATTCCCCAATGTGACAGCTAGCTGCAGTCAGAGCAAGCGGCTAACGCTACGCTAATGCTGAAACACCACCCACTTCTTTGCTGTGAACTTGCGCGATATCAGTGCTGATCAGCACCAGAATAAAAACTCTTTTTCTTACAAATCTGCGCGTGACGCTGGCTTAGATGGAGGGCAATATGGTAAATAATTTCCCACTTTTTTGGCGTCTTGTAGGGGGGGTGCTCAATTTATGCTACTATGCATGCATGAATGCATTGACTTCTCAGCGTTGCACTGTTAAAAATTCATTTTATGCAAGGGTACAGTTTGAAGTTGCCAACTAGTTCACCTAGAGCTGTAAGAAAAGGGGATTTAGTGCATTGCGCCGCTGAAAAGAAAACTGCAGTACTCCCATATTCAACAGCCAGCTCCCTGCTCTGTTCTGTGCCCCTACTTTACCCGTATGCACAGGCTGGATCTGTGGGGGCTCTATCAGCAGCCTGATGAAAATTACATTCACACCCGCGCCATTCCTGCCTATACAGTCTACATTATGCAACAGATGAGCATTGGGGCCATGGTGTCTAAGTTTGATAGCATTTCTTAAGCAGGATCAGACTGGAAGCGCGGGAGGAGTGTTGGCAGTGATGTGAATTTGATGAGTTCAACAGTAAAAATATTCACTTTTCACGTATAATGAGTATGACAAACAGGTCGGCGCTGGGTAGACTTTTCGAGTAGACTTTTCAGGGGGTGAATCTTCTTTGCAATATCATTATGTGGGGTAAAATTGATATAAAAATGAACTTTTTGGAATAATTGACTCTGTGCTCATAAGGAGAGGGGATCCCGTCATTTGTTATGAGCCAAATGTATGCTACAATATAGGAAATCCAGTTAGAAGAAAAGTGATGAGTTTCAGGAAGGCACTGAAATCTACATGCAAATGCATAATAATCACACATCTACAATATTGCAGTGTTAAGAAAAAAAATACCTTGGATTCAATTATCATGTGGGCTGGAATAATCATAATGTTATTGGAAACTCAATTATGGAGGCAAGCCATGTCTGGAAATTAGCTGAACTTAGCTAAGGCAAGTCAGCCCCTTGAATTCATCAAGTATGGATTATCACAATATTACATGTTCACTTTGATTCTGCTGTCCAAAGACAAACATTCACAGTCACTGCTGCATAGTCCCTACGTTTGTTTTATTCATGAACTGCGCTCTGATCTATTATACATACAAAACTGATTCTATGCTGATCGCCCCAGGCTAAGAGGCTCAGACATAGAATTAATTATATTATATACACATGCATGATAATTGTGTACGATTCGGTCAAACACAGAGGTATTTCTCTATGTGTGATTACCATTGTTGCTTCACCGGCAATTATTTTCATTATTGTTGCTAATATTGTTAATGTTATTGTTTTCTCATTACAGCATTTCTCTGGGGCTTATTTTTAAGTTATTAGAATGTATGTGACCGCTACTCTGGAATAAATCATGGCATTGGCTGACGAGGCCCATGACATTAATACATAAACTGCATGCTCATATAGCAAGAAAATGACTTTGAAATTAAACACCAGGCTAGCACAGGTCGGGCACAGGAAATAGAGATAAGGGTGCTAATTCATTAAAAAATATTAATGAAATATCCCCCTCTACACAGCATGCATGGAGACAACCATACTTTTGAATATTGCAACATTAAAAGCATTTCCTCTGGCTGATATGAACAGTAGATCTATCTTTATTATTAATAAGTTGATACTTTTAGCCTGTTTTCCACGCCTGAACGTGATTGAAAATATCATTTCCATTTGGTACTGGGAGCATCATGCATGGTTTTGTTATCAAATTCCAACACACACTGTGAGGTGATCCCAGCCCAAGATTGTCCAAAGACATTTACAATAAATACATCGGCTTTATGCAGATATGAAAAAAAAGGTCAATTGCATGCCTGGGTAGCATTTCTAATAACCATATTTAGGCCTGGACCATGAAAAAAAAGGTGCAAGGAACTTTATTGATATTTGCATAGATTCATCCACAATGTGAGAGCATTAGAAGGTCATAAAGAAGACAAAGGATCTTGTAGCACAAGAGGAAATTCCCTTCATTTTAAATGATCAGGGATGTTAGACGAATTATGCTAGTCCTATAATTTCTTCTTCTTTTTTTTTCTGTTGGCCAGCATCGAGGATTCTTGTCATTTGTGCGTTCCTGTCCTTGTGTGCATATCAGTGTGTATGCTTCTGTCAACTTTGAGAGTTCCTTTCAGTTCACTCTGTCACCAGCCTTACCCCCGTTCCCTCTGCACCACTGCTTGCCATGGCTGAGCTGGGGAACATGCAGCCTCGCTTCGAGACGACTTCAATCCCCTATTATCAGGAGAGCGCACATTGCCGCTCACAAGGGTTTAATTTATTTGTGCCTGTTTCAGCCCAAGATTAAAGTTTAATTGGCGCTGACTGGCAGCTCCCAAGTTTTGACTAATTCTCCTTATCGGGAATCCTTACCGAGTAGCTGTGGGCAATGTGAGGCCTGCCTGCCTGCTTGCCTGCCTGTGTGCATGGCAGCGGTGCCCCCCCTCCTCCCCCCCCCACACACATTCAACATAGTAATCCTTTATTTTAATTAGTCGATATATTGAGTACCTGTGACTTTGTGTTTATTTGAGTTGTGCGTTTTCTACTCGTGTGAGCTAGTGTGAAACCAATTATGTGCATTTGGGATTTTTAAATATGTGTGTTTGTGTGTGTTTGCATGGTATTACGTGTGTTTGCTCCATTACTCCTTGGCAAGGCCCCTAAAAGCTTTTGAATTGTTGGGTAATAAGACACGCATCATATTATTTAGTCCGGACTTAATAATTGATTTGTAAAGGTGTAACCATTGTACTCTGTACACAGACCACTCGTGTTTCCGAAACACAGCCTGAGCCTTTGTGATACATGCACATGTAAGCATTAGCAGGAACCACGTCTATGTTGGGAAACAGGATGGGAAGAAATGCTAGTTAAAAAATCAACTTTGGATTGTGGGTTGAATCTGCCTATATGCCGCCCCATTTTCCATGAATCATTTCGGCATAAATCATTGCTGTGTCTTACCACAGAAGGATTGCATTTCCATAAATGCGTGTTTATGCCAGAAAAATACAAGCGTAAATAACACTGATAATCTCAGTCTGTGTTTGATCAGCCAAATCTGAGTCTCAGGGTGCAATCATTTGTGACCTGTAATATTAGCGGCAGCTATTAAAAGCTGTAGAGGATTTGCAAAGCTTCATTTAGTCAGTCGGGGAGATGTGCGTGAAATAGAGTTCCTTTGGTCGTAACTAATGTCTCTAATTCTAATGAGCAGAGCTTCTGTGTTGCAGCTACATGCTCCTAAACTGGGAAGCACTGGATTAAGAGAGTTCTCATGAGGGCAAATGGACCCTAGTTCAAAGTCATCAGCTTTGATCATGCGTGCAGATGTACAAACTGGCATAAAAGCCTGTTTCAAATCACTCTGCTGATGTACTATGCATGCTTAAACCACGCATACTCCCTTTCATCCTACAGATTTGAGACACATTTGAATGTATGACCCTGACTTTTTTCCAACATTTGATAATTTGTCAGTGTTCCCCCATAAAAGGTTTGGATGCAACCCTACCAAAACCTACTTAGTACCACCCTTTATCCTGTATTAAATTACAGTTGTTTTAGAGGCTTTAATAAATAAACGATTTCAAAGAGAAAAAATAGAAAAAGAGCAGAGAAGAGAGTAAACAGACATCTATGCTGGGAATTGAGGACTGAAAAGAAAAAGTCAGGAAGGAAGGAGGGGCTGACGCAACTTCGGAGAGTGGATCGGAATAAAAATTAGTGACACACGTAAACAGAAGAAGAAAGGAAAAAAGGAGGAGGAGGAGGGTGGGGGTGACTGGGCCAGGCTGGCTGGCTGGAAACAGTTTCTCATTCGGCAGAGCAAATCTGGGATAACGCCAAAACTCACAGGTAGCATGAGTGGTGTGTCCAGCTGGAGACGGCAGGTTCCCCTGTAGTACCAATAATGACTTAATATACAATCTCTGGCTACATTAGCACATTTCCAGGTTGGGCTTGGCTGTGTGAGCAGACATACCACCACTGATTAGATGTATGCGGTAGAACAGAGCACACAGTGGAAACAGCTCCTTTATACATATGTGACTTCAGCTAACAACTTCTGTTGATAGAAATCTTAAAAAGTCAAAAAAGAAGGAGAAAAATTTTAAATAGATATTCCACCTTCTGCAGCTCTCCCCTCCCTGTTGTAAGCCCAGGTGTCAGGGGGCATATTGTGCTTCCTACACACCAAAAAAACAGGTGAAAGTCTTCTTGTTCCTGCTACGGTCTGCAAAGAAGTGTGATTAGCCAAAGTCTCCCATAGCCCAGGTCTTCTAAACCCTGTAAACAGAGCAAAGAAGAGCTGCAGGAGTCTAGTCCCCTGCACTTGCATGTGATGAAAGGTTGTTATGGATTTTTATTTGGTTCAGTAATGCCAAAAAACATGTTGCCAAGCCATGTACATAATCAATTTATCACAGGTAAGTCTGTCTCACAGAAGCTCTTTCATGACCTTTCGTCTTTTCAAAACTTGAGAAAAAAACAGTACAACGTTCAGGAGATACATTTATTATTTTCCTTGCCAGGCGTTGATGAGACTATCAATTTTACTCTCATCTGTTTCTTATGTATGAAGCTGCAGTTTGACTTGCTTAGCACTTGTCCAAAAGCAATGGAGTTTTTGAAAAAAGGCACACTAGTGAGATTTAGAGGTGGTTCTGGGTGGATGTTTGTTATCCGGTGAGCTGTTTAGCTAATCTAACCACATGTTTAAAGGGTTAGCTAAGGACAATACTATCACTATACTATACAACACTTCAAACTACAGTTTGTATTATGATACTTTCCCTGGTGCCGTATAAATCATAAAATCAATGCTTAGACACCATAACAAAACTTTTTTTTTCTAATTTGGGTTTCCTGTCAATCAAAATGTAAAACTAGGAGGAAGCAGTACAAGGATGAAAAACTGAGAGATAACTTCTTTAGTGATTCTGCTCTGATGTTATCTTATTGAAAGAGACAGCAAGCTTGTTGAAGTGTAGAAGAAGATACTTGTGAATGATGTTTTGTAGTTGGTGTGGTGTTTGCTGAAGTGGCCCTGTAGCATCACACACGTCCTCACAGGCAAAACAGAGAGAGCCAGGGCACACATGCACTGACAAACACTCACTCACACACACACACATGGATACACCCTCCTCTTTGAACTTGGTGAGACTTTTCGCTGGGAGTCATTATTTGGAACAGAGGGGAATGGAGTGTGTCTACCATGCACGTGTGTGTTTGGAAGTCAAGGGTGGAAGTGTGAAGGGCTGTCAGCTTGCTGAGATGGGGGCGGTTGTCCCTAATGAATCCCCCAGGTCTGAGGGTCCTTTTATTGACGGCTGCTAATTTCACCTGACACTGCTGAGCCGCTGCTGAGCACGGCCTCGCAACCAATCGGCATGCATCAGTCTCAATCAGAAAGGAGATGCCCCCTTTCTGGTGGTCACGTGCACGCTCACGCACAGACATGAACACTTTATACAGGGTCAGGGCTGCTATCAGGGTTCCCACATCGCCCGTCCCCAAGGAGAGCACCTGATCCTGACCAGGAGGAAGGTTTTTACTGAGTCTACCTCCACCTGACCTCTAGGTGCTAAAGACTGTTCTGACTTTGTTGTCACATCTGTCACACCTGAGGAAGAGGGCTAGCCGCTCTGGAGAAACACACTAATACAACACTCAGGGCCTCTTCTCTTCTCTTAGTAAAAACCCTTGACGAAACACTTTGGCTTATTGCCATCTTTGCACGCTCAATGAAAAGTGTTCTAAGACGCGGTTTGCACCACCTGACGAGCGCCAGACTAGATTCCTCTTGAGCTGAAGTCAAGCAGCACCAAACAAACAGCACCCAGCAGACACAGATCGTGTCACGCTTTTGAGCTTGAGCACTTTGGAAGCACTTCCAAATAACCAGGATTTCCTATAAAAAGAGTGTATGAATCCATGTTATATGTTAATTTATTTCTTTTATTAGCTCAAAGTCTGATATGTGCACGCTTACTTCAGCATTCAGACGGTGTCAGTAACTTGGCTGGAGAACTCTCGCATATAACACAGATGCATGATGGCAGTCTCTGCTGGTCATCTGTGCAGCAATAACTCCACAAACATCTCTTTAATTCAGAAATCTGACAAATGCACAACCATCGTCTGCCTTCATCATCCTCCCACTGGTCCTTTTATTTGGGCTTTTTTTTCCAAGGTCGTTACTCCGGGGCACGAAAAAAAAGCTTCTTTCTGCCATCCACTGTCGAGTTATGATGAACAAATCGTAAGGCAAGAGTTGTTTACAGGAGAAACAAAAAAACAAGAAACAATGTTGAAAAATGGGCTCCGCAGTTAGCTTTTGCGAAACAATTAATGTTGCTTGTGGTGGGCAAAAGCGCTCGGGGCCAAAACCCATCTCTCGTTCTCCTCAGCTTGTGTATGTAGTTGACGTTGTGGGTTTCTCACTGTGTCAAGATAGAACATATTCAAATGTGTATTGCTATTAAATGTTAATTTGCACAACAGATGAATGTCAAGTACAGCACTTTATCAAGAAAATGCCCCTTTGTTTCAGCATGCAAAGAGCCGGGCTTCCACCAAGTCGAATGAACTCTTGATTTTGGCATTAAAGAAAAACTTATCATATTTCTTTCCGAGCTTTGAAAAGTTTGTTCTTGTTTTTCCACTTAGCTTCACATTTGGAAGCGGTTGATGTTTTGTTCAGCTTGACAGCAGAAAGCTTTTAATGCAACTTATTTAAATAAAAGCTCTTTTTCTTTCAGCGGTGATCAAAACACTCATTTCTCTACTTCTGCTACACTGAAATGAATCTGAGCGAACAGCTTGAGCTGGCCGCAGACACAAAGTGGCTAATATGCTCGCTCTGTGCGGAGTGAGGTGTCTTGATGAGAGCCTTTATTGGAAAAATGTCTTTAAGCACTAAAGATAACACTTTTTATCGCAGCTAGCTCAGTGTGTTGATAGATGGAGATTATCAGTGGCAACGGAGAGTTGTGCCTCTCAACACTTGAGTGAGAATTTTAAATCCAAACTCAAACAGCGTTTGATTCCTTAATGCCTCATGTATCTTCAGCTAAAGAGTAGGTTAAACAATACTCTTACTGTTGCTTTTTTGAGAGAAAGGTTTGGCTACTACGCCCGCGTCTTCATCCTTTTTATATTACTCTACAGTTTTGTTCATGAATCCCTAGAAATGGTGTTGGTGTGTCATATTAGGCTATGTGGGCTGTTTTATTCATACGTCATTCTTAAAATTATTAAAAAACGGTCTCGACCAGAGCTTGAGCTTTTGTTCCCTGTCTGTACTGTAGCTAAACCACAAAGCAATGTCCAGAGGTGAGTCAGCCCCGCTTTCTTTCATCTACACATGCACTAAAGCGCCCCTGTCAGAAGTGCTCTCAGTGCATACACACCTGACACCTTCTCCCAGCCGCGATGAAGACACACAGCACGCTCGCACTCCAGATGCTGATGCGGAGACACAAAGAAAGGAAACAGCCTTCTGTGCCTCACACCCAAAGCTTGAGCTGATGTTGCTTGACACAGTCAAAACAAAGCTCGGTGTTCCTTCACCGCTACGTTAAGCATCGAGGATGGTGTGTCAGACCTTACCTGCTTCCTGTTTAAAGGCTCCATGGAAACACGTAGTGACGAAGCCACCTGGTCAGTGTCAGCAGAAGTCAGTATGAGACAGATAACAGGGGAAGGGAAATGGGAATAAAGGAACACCAGATCCTCATACCGTTTCCCTTTAGTGAACCGCTGTCTGTATTTACCAGCATTACTTTGATCTAAAGCAGCACCATGATGTATGTTGTCGGTCCCTGCTAGATTTTTCCACAATGCTGCTCTTTGGACTTAATTTAGGCAATATGGCATTGTACTAAACCCTCACATGGAGTGTTAATCACCCTGGATTAAAGTGCTTCTGGGACACATGTGAGAGGTAATTCTCAGAAATATTTCTCTGATAATGAACCTGTTTCTTATTTTTTATTTTATTTTTTGAGCTCCAGTGTTGTCAGATGTAGCACATTGAGGCTAGAGAAACACAAGATGCCTCCGGGGGATTTTCTTTAAGCTGCTTGTGCATTTTAAGAAGTTACATACAAAATGTATTCCTAGTGTCAGCCTATTATTTATTGATAACTAAAGCTGTCCCATGTATTCATATTTTGTATTTTGTAAGCTTGATAATAATAATAATAACAATGATAATAATAGATTCGGGAACATAATCTAGAAATTGTGGCTGATTTAAATGACAGTTGATTATGTAACGTGTCACTCTGTGCTTTTGAAGAAAGTGAAATATTGAACAATAGATACACAAGTTCTCCCAGAGTGACTCCAGTGGTGCTGTTCTTTGGCTGAATCCAACAACTGGGGAAATCCCAATGATCAAGTCTAAAAAGCTGCTAGCTGATTTGCAGTATCTGCAATTAATTTACTTGCATTTTTGTGAAAAACCGTAAACAATCACGGTGATAAAAGTAGGGCACTGCAGCACAAGTGCAACGCAGAAGGAGAAGCAGAACGCGCGCATGTTTTTTTTTCAGCCTTCCCCCAAATTGAGGCCACACTTTTAAGGTCAGCAGAGTGCGAGGAAGTGCAGCGGGTTGCAGAATGTTGCTGGCACTTAGCTTGGCGCACTTCTGAACCTCGTAGACGTCTGTGGCAAGGTCACCGCAGGAAGCATAAATGGGAGTTGATGGCTCCGTTGTTCCGTGTCATCCGACGTGCTCGCCACCATATTTTTTTTTCAGGGACGGCACTACTGAGCGCAGCTGACGTCGTATGTGAAGAAAGGAGGAAGGCGATGTTGAAAACGTGTGTGTGTGTGTGGGGGGGGGGGGGACAAAAAATAGAGCCGAGGTTGATGTTATTAAGACACAAGCTTCAGTTAGCCCACACAATGTGACGATGGGAAATAATTGAGGCATCTCCCATTTTAAACCTGAGACAGCTTTTCACGCTAGCCTTCACAAACACACATCCTTGAGCCTTACGCCGTGCGAGTGCAAGTTTTTCAAATCTCCCCTTTCAAATGCAAAGGGATAATGGAAGCTGGTGATGCGAGGGCCAGAGTTGTCCTGATTCTCCGCTCATCCTTTTTCTACTAGAGACTTTCTTTCTTTTCTTTTTTTTTACTTTGGGAATGCATTGTTTTACTGCAAATTATAACCATAAAAAAGCCTCTGATCCCCCATTCTGTTAAATTAATAGAATTACGCAAAAAATGTAATGATAGCAATTAAGTCTTGAAAATGCAAATTTTATAGTCAAGGACGATTACCTCATTTATAGCATGTGCTGGAATGATGCCAGACGAAGGTAATTTAGATCCGGGTTGCTCACGGTTACATCATGATGAATATGAGGCGAATGGGGCCTCATCGCGTACCTCCAGTCACCCAACTCTCAATCAAACGAAGAGGCGGCGGGTGGGGGAGTTCTAGGGGATGAGGCGTACGTATGCTGTTAGGGACAGCTCTCCCCCAAGAAAGAAAGACATACATCAGGAGTAAATGGGACTGAAGGAGGTTATTCGACAGGTATTTCTCAAAGATTTTTTTTGTGTCTGTGGCATTTAAAAGGGCACTACGCACTGACCATAGGTTTTAAAGTGTCTGCTCTTGACTTCCGTGACTTTACAAATATTATGCATTCCAGCAACTTCCCACCAAGAGAAACAGTAATGCACTTTACAACCAATCTTGACATTTTAGACCAGGCTTTGATGGAAGCATCTCAGATGACAGCGAATGTCCTGTTAACCTCATAACGTTTATTGTCCCAGATTAAAAAGTCACATCAAAAGTCCGCTCACAAATGACATTTAAATGCACAGGTTTTTGAACGATAACTGCATTTGGCTGAGCAAAATACTCACATTAGTTAATTATTCGAGAAGGCACCTGTGAATGGCATGAATCTTTTATGGTGTGTGCGGGTGGGGGGGTGGGGGGGTCTGCCTGGTGTCACGATCTCTAATAGCTTAACATTTCACTTTAGCACTCCCTCGCTAGGGCAGTATAACCCAGGTCTGCCCTAATCAAAAAAATGCTTTACATGCTAGAGTGTGATGCTAACTTGAGTCCAAATCATGGGTGCTATTTTTGTTGCTGTTGTTTTTTTAATAAATCCTGAATTACTGTCTGTCTGCCACTGCTTTAATCACTGTGGAGGATAACTGATCGCCATGAAAATCAAGAAAAAGATCATTTTGCTTTGGTGGTTTCAGTCGTATTTTCAAATATACTGATTTAGTTTGAGATCACCTCTAGGGAGAGACAATAGGGTAAAAAAAAAAGAAAAACGCCAAGATAAAATAAGAGAAATAGCACAAATATCCCTCCTGTTTCTTTTAAAACTGGAAAGCCATTTAACTAACATTTCACCCAGGCCTGGCTATTACACAGTCTATTGACACACATTGCACCCGGGCTGGACTCATTCTCAACCCCATCCATCGGTCACACAGAATGTCCCCTGGTAGGCAGAGGCCTGCGACGTTAATGGAAATGGGGCGATGCTGGGAGCATAGAGCCTGGAGAAGCCTGGATGATCCCTCAGGCCATGGCTGCCACGGGATGAAATAGAGAGACTATTACAGCAGAGTTGTAAAGCCCCACACGCTCCACGCACTATCATAATAGAATATTGATTCTATCAGATGCCAGGCCCCAGCCTGTCCCCGCAATGAAGAAAAGAGCACTAAAGGTCACTGTGCAAAAGAACAGTGTGGGGGAAGAGAGACAGAAGAGCAGAGAGGCAGAGTGGACAGGAAAGAACGAGTGGACTGCTGCTGATGCGATGCTGCATTTGTCCAATAACAGAACTTATGATGCTGGAGGCTCCGAGCTATAACTGTTCGAAAAAAGTGTAACGGCAAATATATATATATATTGTTCCCAAGCATGTATGAATAAAGTTAAAAAAATCTGAACTTCATTTCTGTTGTTCAATTAAACTTCTTTTTCCACTATTTTTTACTTTTTTTTTTGCATTGCTGCATCTGTCTCCACAGCCATAAGTAACAGGGAAGCAATTTCAACCATTAATTGTTGATCAAGGCGGTTGGGAAAAGCGCCAAAGGAAAAGGATGACAAATAAGCGCCCACCACGCGAACAGCAGTACAAATTACACCACAAGCAGGAGACGTTTATGCTTGATTGGAGCAATTTAATGTTTTCTTACAAAAAAAAGCCCACAAATCCTGGGAGGACAGTTAAGGAAATGACTTTTTAATCATCCAAGGAGCCGCTGCGCCTTGTATCTCCTGATGGCCCCATATTGAAGACTTGAAGCCATTAGGAGAAGGACTTCATTGGTAGAAGCTGTTGTTAGCAACAGTTGGGCTTTTTAGGGATGAACTAGTCCAAACTGAAGAGCGCCTGGGATGAAACACTGGAAACATCTGATGTGCATTTCTTTTTTTCTTTATAAATAATGGTTTTAAAAATTCTGTTCTTTGTTCAGGCCGCTTGCTGCGTACATACGCATCGATAATATATGTTTTATAAGATTCGACACAGCTGCAAATCTACTCCCATTAAATTATAATTTATGGAGTATAGATTTAATTGGGCTCTAAGGCTTTTAGGAGAAACCCAAAACACAGTTTTACTAAAACAGCACAAAGTTTTGCACCCTGCCCACAACCATCCCACTCTGTAACTCTGCGAGTCAGGAGAGGCGTATGCTTAACAGTGCCACTGTGCATTAGGAGATTGACTAATCTTTGCTGTGACATTATGGCCTGTATACAAACTTCATGATGAATTCTGTTTTTCCTGGCCCTTGGAAAATATATTCATGAAATTTCAATGTCCGATGAGACAAGTCATCTTTTAACCAGAGCTTGACTGTGACATTCCATTCCTCATTTCTTTACCAGGCAAGGCTTTATTTTAGTCAAATAAATATCCATTTGTCTTGCTGTATTTCTTTTTTTCCTTCTCCCCAATTCACAGACGTCCCCGGTAATTGAACAGTAGTTGTTGTCGAGAGGCCCCAGCAAATGAAACTGCCATTGTAGCATCAAAAATAATCAATTTGATGAGTCTTGTATATACTCCCATACTAAGTAATGCGATATTGATTTGCCACTCTGATGTAGTACTCCTCTCCTGCACCAGAATGATTATTGGCTTTTGACAAATTCCAGCACAATCTTTTATTCCCGCCCTCCTCGCTCTGCCCAGCCACCTCCTTTGTCTCAAAGTCCTCGGCACCAGTGCTACACGGCAGCCTGTCTTTCCGTGTGTTTGTAGCACACTCGGACAATAAAAGACGACTTCCTTTATTTCTTCTATCCTTTATTGCTAAACAACAGTGGGAATACAATTTGACCCAATCAGTCTGCATCAAACCATTTTACACGCAGCTCAATTTGCATCTAAAAGACATCCAATTTCATCTCCTTTGCTTTCCTTCACCTTCGCACACAAGCCTGCACACACACACGCGCACCTTTAAGTTATTATGTTTCACAGTGTTGTGAGGTATTGTGGATGGTAGCTCTGAAAAACTAATACATTATTTAAATCCAAATCACCCTCCCCTGTCCAGCTACGTTATGGATGACAATAATGCTGCCAGCCCACAATTCACTGCCGCCACACCCCCACCTCTCTTTGCGCACTCTTTCTTTTACTCTTCACAACTTCTTGTGATGC
>NW_005187408.1:413071-422282 GCF_000239375.1 Pundamilia nyererei
CCCCCCCCCCCCTTCCTGAATCAAAGGGATGCCAAGGACCGAGACAGTCATATAGAAGGAGTGATGGCTGGGCAGTGAAATGAGCGGATAAGAGCTGATAGATGGACGAGGAAGGGGATTGATGGCATTCAGGTGCGGAGAGGTGAAGGAGGGAAGGAAAATGATAGATGAGCAATGGGTGCTGGGGTGGAGGGTTGAAGAGGGTGTGTGTGTTGGGGAAAGATGAAAAGATGGCAAGCCTCAACGCCAGGTCAGTCTGTATTGATTAATGTGTACATAATAAAGAAAGTGAGACACCTGGGTGAGGCCACGGTTCACTCGGTGTCTGCTTTAACAAGAAGTGTACTGTATGAGCGCGCGTTTAAGATCTGAGACCGCTAAATATGCCGATGCCTGCATTTTACTCCCAGAAATGCCAAAGGGTGTCTACAGAAATGAATAAATGAACGAGTACAGTATCTGTGCGTGTGCACCTGGGCATGCGTCTTTTTGTGCGGCGCATTTAGCTGTGTGCGTGTGTGTGTTCGTGCATGCTGCAGGCTGCATTCCCTATGCGCTGTGCATGAAAACACTTCACACACATGCACACACGCATACAACAAGGGCCTGCTCATGGAAAAATCAATTTGATGGTGATAGAAATATGCTTGAATTTGATAGATTGATCTGAGCTCCACAGAGAATCTGTCCGAAGCCAAATAATGGTTAGGAGCCAGTGACCTCGAGATCTCTGCAGAAAACAATAATTATGACCACACTGTATATGCCTGGAATAAGCATAAAGGCGTGAAAGATGAACACTAATGTTACAAATATTGTGTTTCAGCATAAAACAAAAACCTGGAACTTTCAACAATAATTGCATTCACACTGTCAACACTTCTGTTTTCTTCTCAAATATGTGTCTTCTGGTGCACATCATTTACCCTAGTTAACTATTTCCTGGCCACCTAATGATTCCCCCTACACTTGGTCACTTAAAGACAACAAACCCTGGTTACTGTAGTAAACTCAGAGTGCTGTGAGTACTTTTCGAATGCATAAATTCGTAGGCGGACGTCAATAGATTATACAAATATTGCCTAAAGTAAAATGTTTTACAGAGGTATCAATAATGAACACACATGAAACAAATAAAACACAAAAACCACACAAAAGCCTGAACAGATGAGTTTTAAGCTCCTATAGAGTCAGGGGTGAGAAGAATGGATGGTAAGCCGGTTTGGACTGTACAGTATCCTCAGTTTTTAGACGGGTAAGTGCAATCACAAGAATGGCTCTGAGCATAAATAAAGATATAAAAAGAATTAAGAAACAAAACAAAATAAAAGACAAATATTATTTTATAGATTAAACTAAACTGAAAAAATAAATGTCACAAAACCCAGATTCAAATGCATCATGTTCAGCATGCAGACATTTATGGTAATGCCTGTGTCCAACTTCTTCTTGGCAAATGCATTAACTGAGGCGAGTAAGACAGACTGATGGTGTGAAGCCAAAGCGTGCTGGAGGTCCTGTGGGTAGCACAGAACTAACTGGTCCAGCCCTATTGTCAGGAACAGCCTAATGAAAATAAAGTTTCTCAAATATATTCTGCCATTTTTTTTTCCAATTATGTTACAGGAGCCAAAGGTTTTCCATATGAAAAACATTTCCAGGCTCAGACTGAGTCCTTTAAGTGTTTTGGTGGAGAATATGATATTAAATTGCCCAAGTCTAATTTTTTAAGTAGCTGTTCATAATTGCAAATGAAAAAATATGCTAACATGTGACCTGGTCTTTTTCTCTCAAGGCTGGATCGGCCAACAGAAAAATCTTAATATTACCTACCAAGCCTAACATCAGCACAGCCACTTTTTGAGTGATGAGTCTCCTACAGGAACCAACAGCTGTATGTGCAAATCATGCATATAAATCAATTACCGGGGCCCTATGTACTTTAAATGCACCCATTAATTAAGCAATGTCAGACACAATGAACCGTGAAGTTCATTACATTTTTAGCATTCAAACCCAGGATTATTTGAAGAGTGCATGAGAGAGAGGGAGACGGGTTTACCTAATGATTAGCCCCATAGCTCAATGTCGGGCAGACGCCAGCGGAAATTTCAGGAAAGCTGTTGCAAGAGGAGACAGAACAGCAGTGAGCTGTCTCAGCAATCTACAAAACATGAAAGGGTTGATCAAAAGGAAGCCGGGAACAACAACAACAACAACTATGAGCTGTGCCCACTTTTTAAACTTTCGGCTCCAAAGAGCTTGATGCAACCGCTTAAACAACAATAGATCATCCAGTAGACGGTCAAGCTGCTGGATTGGAAAGCTGGATTGGAAAGAGACATACTTTACAGCCTCTTTTCCATTTTCTGAAGCTGTGCAAGCATCGCTCTGCACAAATGAAACACGCGACATACAGCAGCAGTCACTTTAGAAAGTATTCATATACCTTAACTTTTGTTTTTAAAGAGTAAAACTGATATTTTTACTTACAGGTGCACCCAAGAAACTATAATGATGCTAAAAAATGATTCAAATCAAACCCAAAATCTCTTAGTTTCCACACTTAGAAGCCCATTTGGTAACAAACACAGTCCTGCTGAGGTGATAGTGTAACGTATCAGCCAGATGATAATCACCAGATCTGGTCTCGGGAGTTCTGACCAAAATTTCTGACTGATCAAATATGCTGTCAGGTTTATTCACATGTGGTTTGGCAAACTACATGCAGACATATCAGGATAATTTATACACACACAGTAAATCATGCAATTGTGTTAAACTGAAGTACTTCATAGAAGCAGCAGAGTTGTCTTAATCGGGAAATTGAACAACACAAGGTTTCCTTTTAGGTTTCCTTATAGCTACGGAGACATCCAGGTGTCGTGTACCTGTAGCGTTTGTGAGTGCCTTGCGTGCATTTGTGTGTTTTTTGTGAACTGTGTTGCCAGGCTGTAGTTTGGTTCAAGTTGCTATGAGATGACAGCAGAAATGGTGGTAGTGGTGGTGGTGGTGGTGAGGGTGGGGGGGGAGCTCATAGAGAAGAATCTGGGCCCAGCTGCCTGGCATTAAGCAATGACCTCTGCATAATGAAAGATGGCAACAACATTTCCCACTCATTACAAGGTTCCACACTGTGACAAGATTTGCATATTCATATATTTTTCCCTTCACCACCCCACCTCCCTCCCCCCTTTCTTTTTTTTTTCCTTTCCCCCCACTGCAAATTATTTTTCCTGTGAGCAGGACATCTGCCTCCCCGACACTGCTCTGGAAGAGGAAAAATAAATAAATATGTGTGTGTAGAGAGGCACATGATCTATCCAGATGCCACAGAAATATGGCACGATGTTGACATCGTCACATACCCCGACCGTGTGGATTTTCCACAGCTTAAGCACCAGGGAATCCTTTTCGGGGTCAGCGGAGAAGAATACAGCCTGAGCATAAAAACCTGACAGAGGTCTGGAGTGTATATCTGTTTTGCATAATATTGTTCTTCCACAGTGGCACGAATGCTGCCATCGCACTGGTGTTGAGGTTTTACGGAGACCCTACTAAATTCATTTGACAAGAGGATCAGCAGACTTGCTGCTAAAGCTAGATCGCTATGCCTTGTATCTGATTTGGCACAATCTAAAGCAGAGGGATGCTTTCTTTAAAAATAACACATGAAATAATAGATAAACTAACATAGCACACCCTTCTGACTCTAATGGTGCACACTCTATAAAAAAGTTTTGGATTTTAAGAAGTGTGTGCCAAGCAGTGCAGAGAAATACAAGATTTGGATTAACACTCGATCACTCTCTATGGTCTCAGACCTTCTTAAGGTCCCAAAGCAACAAGCTCTTCCACTCTTTACAAGACATAATACAATTTCAATATCAAACAAAGCGATGCCATAAATGGGGTTGTGCAAATAGAGAATCCAGGCGTGTATGCCAAAGACTAAAGGTAGAAAATTCCTCATCAAAAGAAATGCTCGGTTGCCTTAAAAACAGGTTTGAAAAGAAGAAAAAAAAGTAGGAATTTGAATCCCTTTTATTTAGTTGAGCAACTTTAATTCAAATGAATCAGGCTGAGCTGCACCCGCCAACCCTGCCCGAAGAGTTGCCGATCTCAACGTGCAGCATAACGATCACGGCAGCACTTCTGAATACAAACTGTTTTATGTGAATACCTCAAGCTGAGGGCTACATAAATATAGAATTAGACAAAGTGTTATTTTTTCTTTTTATGTTTTATTTTTCCCCCTCTGTTCTCACTCTCCAGCAACATCCCCAGGTTGGGTTGGCTGCAAGCAGATGCAGGCACTTACTTCAAAAAAAGTTGCTGCTCCCTTATGATAGCACTGCAAAAAGGTTTTCTTTTAACTTAAATCAGCAAATGTGTGTAGCAGAGACCTAGCGGCGTGTTTCTCTCCCCTCAGAAATAATTGCTCCCAGGGATCAATTTGAAATTTAAATCGCTGTGAAACGGTGTTTGTCATTAGCAATCAAATATTTGAACCGCTGAAATACCTTTGCCCCCTCCGTTTCTGCACCCTCTGCCCCTAGTTGGGAAAAGAAAATACTGCACGGGGCTTTGTTTTGATGATTGCGAACAGAAAAAGGTGATGGAGCTCCCAGAGAACATCACACGAAAGAGAAAGGAGGACAAAGAAGAGCCATTCATCAAATTTTCTCTATTTATATATGAAAAAAGAGAATAACGTGCCGAAGCAAACGAGAAAACAGGTGAAATATGTCCATCATTTAGCTGCGATGACCTCAGACCAAGGTCATGTCACATATATACTATAGAACAAAGTAAGACAGAGGACACTGAGTAGGTCCGTGAAATGACGCAGGCAGCAAGGTAAGAAAATTAGAGAAAGAGCTTCCTGTCATCTCTGAAAAACACCGTCTCTGTTTAATGTTCATTTCAGGGCTGATTGAATTGGTGGGTGTAGCACTGTCACCGTTAATGGAGCGATCTCTAATTAGCTCTGTAGGTTCTGGCTAGTGTCAAAGGCAGACAGAAGGGCAAGGTGCAACACTACTCTGACACATCCTGCGAGTGCTGGAGGTACACTGTGATAAACAAATAGCTGACATTTGCATAAATTACAGATAACCTATCAACAAGTATGCCGATGTCTTCTAACTTCATTTTCTGTATTAAAAATGGACTTATGAGCCTTAAAGTGCTTTCATTATTCTCCCTCTTTTATAGGGATGGAGAGGACTCTTGTATGTGTGTGTGTGTCCATACGCACTGTGCATAGGGGCAGGGCTGTGATGGTTTAAACATGGAGGTGAGGAGCAACTTCAAGGCAAAAGTAAGGTGTGTTCGCGATAATGATGGGCCGCAAACGGGCGCTATCGCCATTCAGCAAGAC
Organism: Pundamilia nyererei; assembly: GCF_000239375.1. Lineage (NCBI taxonomy): Eukaryota > Metazoa > Chordata > Actinopteri > Cichliformes > Cichlidae > Pundamilia > Pundamilia nyererei. Next base: position 418,455 of record NW_005187408.1, read on the forward strand.
CCAGAAGTTGATCTATAATGGCTGCCCATAAAGGAGAATCATCATCAATGAAAATGACAGGTTATTAAGATCCGATTTTAGGGGGGTGGCAGGGGGTGCTATGGCTTTAGTATGATAGGTTAGCTATCTATAAAACCTTTAAAGCCTGGCCCTCAATGACAGCAGTCCCGATCCTCATCTCCCTCCACCCTGTGCAGAGACACATGCTAATAAGCTCACAACCTTTAATTAAGCAATATGTGTAAGTAGGCGGCCATTACAGTCTGATTTGTGAGCCACTTCATTACACTAAGCACCGGCTAGCAGACACATATTCAATACAAATCAAGCTGGCCTGAATATTATCCTGCTTAATGTGGGGCCAATATTGATATTTTATCACTCGTGTTCTGATTAGTGACTTTAAGAATCTTCATATTTCATTGTGTTGAGGCAGTCCCCAGCACTTAACAACCTGTATCCATTAGAAGTGGTGGTGAAGTATTTATTTGCTTTATTAGGTCACAGATGGCTTATCAGTTCACATACACCATTTATGTTTACTTGCACAGGGTCTCAAGAGTGAAAAGTACAGTGCATTTCTCACTGTGATTCTTTGAAGTACTACACAATACACAGAACAGGGGGATGTTTTTTGTAACTACTAAAAAACAAACAGGTGATGAGAGCTGTTGTCAGACTAATAAACGCTGATTTTAACACAAAGAGCAGGAAAAGTAAAATTCAGAATGCATAACTTCTGCAGTGCATTGCTAAATGATCAATAAGAGGACTCAGTGTTTATTCTCTCTTCCATCTGGTGTCATTGATTGAGGTCTTGTAGTGCAAAACTGGAGTCACACCTGTTTCCTCCTATTGGCTCAACACGATGGGACCCTAAGGGCAATGAAACGACTGATAAAACTGTGTCAATAACAGGTAGGTTTGCACAAGCAAGAGAGTCAAACGTGTGTGAGGTGAGGTGACTGGGACGACTGAATGTGCTGTAGTTGTGTGCTCTCAGTGTGACAAGCTAACTGTGAAAAACATATTTTTGTTACAGTGATAGAAATAACAGAGAGAGACACTCACGCCAGAATCGTTTCTTTCGTTTCCGTAGCTGGAGAGCGTCGCCTCCTTTGTCCTCCCTCTGTTTGTCAGAGCTCTGAGCCGGGCAGGGCACCGTGCTGGATGCGTTGTCGAGGCCTTCTATGTCACCCATCACCTTCAGAAAAAGAAAAAAAAACCCACCCAAAGCATGCTTAAATCAGCCAGGTAGCATAAACGAGAAAAGGTGACAAAAAATAAATGAACAGCACAACAATGATAAACCCGACTGTTTCAGGAGCCCCCGCGGCCTGTAAACGTATCAAGCGTCACAAAGTGCAGGTTGAACTTGGATGACAGTGACTGAGATTGGCAGAAGAACTGCGATTTTCCTCGAGGCCTACGAATAGTGTTGTCATGCACAGTCTCTTCCTCTGTCCCCGTGCTTAGAGTGAAGTTGGAGGAGAAGCAGAAATGGAGACTTTATATGACACACTACCTCTCGTCCCAGAGGGGAAACGGCTCTCACAACTCTGGGTTGGCCTACTTATATACAGTGATAGGAAATATAACTTAAATCTCACTGGTATAAGCAATTACAGAATGATGAACCACACATTTGTCAAAAAAAAAAAGACATATAAAAGAAGAGAATAATGTTTATCAGGTTGTGCTATACATCAAGTGGTCAGGCTGAAAATGCAGGCTGGCACAAAAGCACCCAATACATGAAACCAGTCTATATATTCAAAGTTTCGTTTTGCAAGTGTTGACAAAAAAATGTTTTCTTTTCTATTATTAATTTCATTTTAGCTCATTTTATTTTTTTATTTTTTCTAAAATTAGTATAAACTTGCTAGACAATTGCCTGTGGTGTACTTCAGGGAAGTCCTCCTATTAAACAGATATGACTGCCAGGGAGGCATTAATCTCCTCATGCAACATATAGTACATAGCCAAGGACATTCCCCTCCCTAATTCTTTTCCTCTGCCTCTCGTAGACACACATGAAACGACATCACACACACGCACGCACACAGAGAGCGCGCTCACTTCCTGTAAAAATCAAATTCATATTTCTGAGGGCTGCCGATGACCTCACGGCAAATGAAGCGCAGGTCTTCAGCTCCACAGCGGCAATCAAACATGCAGCAGAGTAATTACAAAAGAGGGGTAGGAGGGAGAATTGATGTGGTTTGTCAATTAATGTTGCTGCAAGGTGTTTTTTCAAAAGGTTAACTTCTTCATATTGTCTGCATGTTAAATTAGGTCAATATTGGTCCGGTGAAGAGTCGTCGTGTGCAGAAGGACAGTGGACTGAGCTGTGGGAAGGAAAACGCACACACACACACACATGCACACACACACAAACAGCTCTGTTAATGAGAGATGGTATATAATGATTATTATGAAACCTCTTCCCAGCTTTGCATTGCTCTGCATCATTATTATCATATTTGTTTGCTTTGTCACTGTACTTGTAAAACTCCATAAGTCCAGCTGGGAAGGTAAACTAATAAATGTTATGGAGTTGAAACCGTATGTGTCTAAACTGCATAGCTTTGGTTTCTACAAACAGTTAAGTGCATTCCCAGAACAGGGAGAGAGAGAGAGGGGAGGAAAAAAAAAAGCACAGCTGAAATTGCAGAAAAAAAAGTGTTTTTATTTATACAAGTCGCTGGAGATGCTCATCATCAGCGTTTTTTCCGAGCCATAAATAATTTGCAGAGAGAGGTAATATTCAAGCTGGCAGAGCCTTAGTTGTGCATCTTTAATGGAAGTTTTACAGAAGCTGAGCCAGTTCTTGCATATGCTGCTGCCTCCCATATGGAGGAAAGGAGACAAAAGGAGCACAGTTGGCTTGTCCTATCTTTTTATAAGTCCATCGACACTTAAATGTTAGCCCCGGAGAAAAAACGACACAGGGGGACATAAACCCACTGTGGTTTTAGGAGGGAAGATAATGACTTTGCCTGCATTAATTTCTTCATCAGCCATCTTGTTTCTCCAGACAGAGTGGTTATGAGTCCTTCTCTGAAGGTCCTAGGTTATATAGATGCATTTCCCTGCATAATTTTGGCCCTAACAGTTGTTGTCAGCAGTGCGTTTTGTGAGTCGGCAGCTGTGGAACATCTGTTTATAGGTAATGAGTGTTTGAAAAGCTACACCTCACTTTACCTTTAATGTCTTTTATTGGAGCACACTGATGGGAACGTAGCTTTAACTTTTTCTATTGTTGTGATTCAGCGAGAAGATTCCTTCAACATGGTCCATATTACAGACACCTGCCTTGGGCAACAAACTGAACGAGAGCATATGATGGATCATTAATATTAACTTTCTTTAAACAGAATTCAATATGCAAGTCAATAAAGACTTGAGCATCCGTTAATTTTTACGACGCACCCACGATTTCAGCTTTCCTCCGTTTGGTCCTACGTGTCACCGAGGACGGAAACAGAGGAAAGAAAAGAACGGAGCTGTTTCAACAGTAGCTGAATAAACAACAGAAATAGGTTAGTTTCTCGTGACTCTCGCTCAGAAGTTCATTTTACAGCAAATCAAACAGTACACACCTAACTGTTTTGCTCCTTCCAAACGGTGTCTTACAGTGTCTATAGCTCAGGGCACTTCTTCTGGGACTTGCTTTTTAAAATGTGCATTTAGGCAAATCTTGAGTGTATATGTGTTGCGTTATGCAAAGCTACAGGCCCCTCGAGCTGTGGTCATGTTAGGCTAAGGGCGGAACAAGTCCTCCAGGGCACCGATGTCCAGGACGCTGCCTGAAAAAACAAAGGTTTT
>NW_005187408.1:422584-476864 GCF_000239375.1 Pundamilia nyererei
TATATATAATTTGTGCTGTTCTCATCTCTTAGCAGCAGTCACCTTACATTTTAAAGCCATTTTGTATATAGGACCCGGCTGCAGTGTGTATATCACTGCCAGAATTACATAAAGCACTAATAAAATCAGCTCAAGTGTTCTTCCAAGTGCTGGGGATGCCCTTTGGAGATTCTTAGATCTTGCCCTATACATAAAACCAGTCTATATATCCAGGGGATTAGTTTTGCATATGTAAAGAGGGGATCTGTTCTGAAAAGCAAAAGGAAGCGACAAAGTACTCTATTGGCGACTCCGCACATCGGCACTATCATACCCACCACTGGCGGGTGAAAGAGGATGCCATCAGCATGTCTTGCTGCTGGGGGTCCTTTGCCTGTGAAGTTGCAAGGAACAGACAGCAATACCCACGGGACATTGTGTGTGTGTGTGTGTGTGTGTGTGCGTAAGAGAGAGAGAAAAGGGATCAACAGAAAGATTATGAACAGCATGTGTGTGTGTCTGTGCATGAGTGCGAGCCTGTTTTCCTGTTTTTCTGTGACACCTATCTTTCACTTACGGTGGCTTCTCTGACACTTCCTGCACTGTTTAAAGAATAGCATGTTGCCAGGTTGGGAAGGAATTCTGTTTCTCTGAGTGAGCTAAGGCTGTGTCTGCCAAGGTTATTGGTGTAGTAAATTTGTGTGTTTATGCGAAGGGAGAGCGCTGAAGGTTTTGTGTGAACACTATAACTTATTTTTTTCACAGACAGAAAGGATATGTGAGTCGGTGTGTGCGCGGTTTTGTTGTTTGAAAAATCCTCCCAGATGTCTCATCTGCTATGCACAGGTCTAGAGGCTACGCACACACAAACAGACAGACAGTGTGACACCAGTAATAGATATACCATGCCATGTGTTTATTCACATAAGCGCTCCATCATTCAAATTATGATTGAGAGCTATTAGCGCACAACAGAGCCTCAGAGCTAATTGTTAGTGCGTATGACACCCTCTATCCTCACTCTGTTGACATTCAAAATATTAATTTTGTTGGGACGATCCAGGTTGTGAGGGGAGTGACAGAATGATTGAGGAAAGGAAAACATTCTTGCCACAGCAGCAGTCGTTAGGAAGTCCTACTTTTAATTAGGCAACAAGCTATGAATCAGCCGGTTACTCTGGCCTGTCTCTCTTACAAGTGCTTAGAGGACAGCAATCAATATTTTCCAATGTCACCGTGAGTCGTGACTTAAACCGATGTCCGGGACTTTATACAGAGCAGATCTTTGCACCCCAAAAATTCTAAATGATTGTTACCCACACACACGGAGACAGAGGAAATTGTTTTGTTGGCTAAATTTCGGCTTGTAGTTACGCTCACATGTTGAACTCAGTCATGATTTGTTTCTCAAGGCAAATCCTGTCATTTTCTGTTTGAAAAGAAGAAAGAATTTCAAATCTGCTTTAGCCCAAGGATAACAACAAAAAGAAAAGAATCATAGTTATTCACCCTTTCAGGCCACAGAGCTGTACTGTTGCCTCTCATTGTGCTGAAAGTAGAATAAAGAAATAGTTGCTGCATCCACTTCTGTCCTTTCCCATTCTTACTCTATTCAGAGGGAATAAACCAAGTGATGCAAGGGCCAGTGAAACAATCACACCCTCTGTCTTCTTCTTGCTCTCTCTTGGCCTCTTCCTTTAATTTCAACGTCAGTAAGTATTAAAAGAAAGAGTGAGGGAATGAGATAAAACAAGCTAAAATGGTCTCAAACTGAATAAATATACAGATAAGCTTTATTAATATGATCTACATTAACAGATTTCTCTTTTAGTATGACGTAAATCCCAGCAACTCCACATCAAATCAAACACCCGTTGTCATGACGCCTTGTGAATAGGGGAGCAGCCAAAGGTAGCTTTTTGTTTATTTACTGCTGATCTGAATGTAGATGAAGCAAAAAGCTTCAATTTTCAGGGAATACACAACTCTGTTTTTTTTAAATGATACAATTGTCTCATGTTTTGTCATTTGTACACCATCTGAAATTCTATCGCATTAGACCTTTAATTTGAATTGAAGTAAATCTTTGAACAAACAGGACAGAGCAACAGAAGAGGGAGCCCTGTTTCAGGTTTTAAAGGCATATAAATTCAGCTCCAGTATAGATCACTATACAGTTTCATTTTGGAGCAAAGCAGGAAGCAACGTCTTCCAACAACAGACTCTTTTTTTCCTTCTTGTTTCACATTTGCATAAATTGGACATGCAAATAAATTAAGACTTCAGTGTCATCTCCATTGATATCTCACCTCTATGATGGCTCCATCTGACTGTCGAAGAAAGTGCCTGTATATTTGTTTAAGCCCGCTGAGGTGCAGTGTGTAGACTGCCACGTGGGTGCTGGTCTCACCCTCTGGCATGTGCGCGCCATCCCTATGGGACTCATCGCTGGGCGCTGCAGAGTCTGACACGGGGTCCTCCGTTGTTAAGATATAGTCATACACGGCCACCTTTGAGAGGGAGATAAGAACATAAAGGCCAGCTAACAGCAGGAACACATGAGAAGATATAAAAAACAAAACAAATATGAATGCCGTTGTGTTAAACAGGAGCTAACAGAGTGCATGAGTACCACGTGGCATGTAAAGAGACCAGTTGTTTCTCTGTGTGTCCATATGCACATATTAGGGATTACACACCTGTAATGTGCTGCCCTTCCCTATTAGGGTGAGGCATGGGGAGCAAGCGGCACGTGTAACATGTTATGTAGGTCATGTAACTTGAAGTCATCCATGTGTGAAGATCATGGAAGCTCTCTTCCTCTCCGAGAGTGTCTGCTGGTAAAGTCTCGAACGTGTAATGGTCACAGATTGTATACGTCACTTCAACTGAAAGACCAGGTAGTAAAGCCACGAGCACCGCCCACCTAAATCTGGCTCACAGAGAGTCTTTAAATCAACTTTTTTCTTTCATATTCATAAACTGCGACTGTGACATTGCTGAATCAGTGACGCACTCTTTCTCTGCCTGTGTGTACGTGACTGTACTTAAAGACATAATTTAAAGTCTAGCTCACAGCTACCGACCCAAAACAGTGAACATTACACACACGTAAACTGAGCCACACACAGAGAGTCAAAAGAAGGAGGAAGTTTTTCAAGGTGACCCTCTAATTGGCGGCATAATTATGATTCGTCTAAAAATACGGGAAAAAAGGCAAACTCATTCAGAGGGCCGTGAGTGGCAGGGTCAAGCTGAAGGAGAAGTTTAATTTGGCGGTGTATCGATGTCACCTCAGACTTGGAAACGGTTAGCCAAACACAACTCTAGGCGCTTCACTGAGAAAACAGTGGGAGCTATTACCCCTCTTGTAATTAGAAGCCTAGTATAAACTGCAAAGCACACGACCCAAAGAGTGGAAAAAGACCTCAGAGTCGAAATGTCAATGGGTTATGAGTGCAGAAAATAAGACTAGCTAAAAACACTCAAAGAAGATGTGTGTGTGTATTGGGTGTGTATGCTAGGATGGATCTCTTCGATGCTAATTCAGATGCTCATTTGTGGAATCCCCTCAGCTGCCTTGCCTCCAGCCTGGCCTCGGCCCACACGAGAGGGAAACTGATTACCTGGATTTCTTTTGTGTTTAGCGCCCCTGCAAGGCAGCAATCAGTCTGTTTCGATAAGATGTTTACATCGATGTTGATATTCAGATTTTTATTGTTTTCATCTCTCTCTGAGTAAAAGCTACGTAGATCTCTTCCAATACCATGGTTCTCAGCGAGGTCAGGCTGCATTTTTAAGGTCATTCATTAGTCTTAAAAAACGGCTAAGAAAGCATCTTTTCCTCCTTTACTGGCCACAGGAAGTGTGCCTATGACTCAATTATGGCCCCTTTCCAGGATGTTTTAATCCAAGCTGTACAGTGGCGATAGAAACACCATGAATTCTGCCTCTGTGCTCTCAGTCACTTTGGTTAAACGCACCTGCTTGAATTCCCCCGGTATGGTGTGCTGCGTGTCTGTATTTTGGCTTGCATGAAAATGGATTTTTATTTATTTTTTTAAATGTTTGCCATGCCACCATCCTATGCTAATTAGCACGTGAAATCCAGTTGACAAGACGAGACAAAAGCTTGAAAAGGTGTTTGTGTGTTCGGTTTGGGTGATGCCATTTCATGCAATGCACCATGGCTCTCAAGAAGCATCATTGCTAAGACACAAAAAGGAAAGAGCATTAGAGGGCCTGTCTGCTCGACACTACTCTGTTCTGGTCTGTTGTGTTGTGTTATGGTGCTAGCCTGGCTTCTAGCCCTAGCTTGAGTGCTCCCTCCACTCCACCATTGTTCCATTTGATAGCACTAAGTGACTGATTTAGGTTCAATGCCTGCATGGAGCAGACAGGCCAGCTGTGGGTTAAGCAGATAGCATTCAAGTGAGCTAACCCAATTCAAACCCAATCAAGCCAGGATTTATCGTTGGGGTCTGTATTTAGAAATCTGATAGAGTCTGCATCAGTCCCTTGACTTGTATCAGGAGAGATGGGCCTTATTTCTTTTAGCGGAGGACTATAAACGGCAAACCATGTTTTCCAGCAGGGACATAAATTTCAGGATTTGTAGACATTACCGCAAATGCACATTGGGAATGGGAGGGAGGAGCAGGGGCACAGGAAGTGGGGATGGCACAGCTGCAGACGTGGCTCCATGGTTCGCAAATATAGTCTGTCTGTCTTTCTGGGAGAAGATGTGATTTCACACCTAGCGAATCATACCATACCACATATGAATGCAGAAGAAAAGCCATCAGTCTTTAAATACAAGCGCCTGTGGAAAGGTTCTCTTTAAAAAAAAAAATCCAGTGTGACTTGTGATAAAATTTGACTGACCTGACAGTCATTTTTATTCAAGTGCGTGTGCAAATATAAAGTCTAGCAACAGATGGATTTGGATTACCTGTCACCGACAGCATGACGCTTTGTTGCTTTTTTAGTCTGAGGGCAAACAAAATAAAAAATAAACTGCGATCGGAGGCATCTATGGCTCAGAGATAAAAGTATAAATGCACTTCATTCTAAAAGGGTATTCTTTTGTGTTATATTTTAAGAGCGACCCATATTTATACCTAAAATAGGACTTGAACTTGCAAATAACAGCTAAAAAGAGGGCAGACGGAGAGACGCAGTTCCACTGGGTGACACATTTCTCTGGTAATGTGTGTCTGGGAAAGGTACAGTGTATTTTATTTGTTTGTCTTACATGGCCTTCCCCATCATACACATATACATGTGACATCTTGCTCCATTTTGTGGCATGACACATGTAAACACCATGTCTAGATTTGATTGTTATGAAAAAAAAAAACCTGTCATGTCGCTCCTGACAATCAAAACAGTTCCCAAATGTAACCCTGTAACCTTGTAATGAACTGATCAAAACACTGTGTCAGAGCAGGGACTAATCACGGGGCCTCAAGAGCAAGTTAAAAATCTCCCACGAATGTGGAAATCCACTATTTTCCAAGTGAGTTAATTACATGTATTAGATATTAAAATGTTATTTTTAAAATGATGGGTTTACTATACTAAACTGCACAAACTTGTTTATACTTATGCTGTATGATGTACTTGTGCAGCCAGAGTGTGTGTGTACGTTTGCAACTAAAGGGAGGAGGAAAGGAGAACTTTCAATGAGCACACAAGCTGAGCTGGGCTGGCTACTGTCCAGAACAGGAGCCTAAGGCATGGGCACAAACAGGCTTGTCAGTCCCCCTGATCCCTTAATGATTGATCCAAACTAGATAGCCATCATTACCATTCATGCACTCTCTCTTCTCCAGACCTTACTACCTTCGCCTAATTTTACCTCCCATTTGCACGTTTCCATGGACTAATTAAACATTTCCCTCCTCTCTTGCTCTCTCTGTCTCCCTACCTCTTTCTGTCTCACTCTGTGTCCAGTGGTATGAAAAATAATGCAGCACATTTTTGGCACGTTATTATGTATGAAATGTGAGGGGCATAATGTATTCCAGCCGGTTGGAGTTCTCTTAGACTCGTCTTGCTTGCATCGCCTTGCTTTACAGCCAGTGTGAATGCTATACCTCCCATTTCTGCTTCCCTTCTTAAAAGCTGCTGACCTTGCCTCCGTCCCGCCCGTCACCAACTCACGCCTACTCCGCAAGGGCTGGGGTTTTCTCCACTGCCGTGATCCTTTTGGTTTGTAGTTCTGTCCCACTTGGCTTTAATTTACAGTGGGAAAATAATTAGAATCTCACTTTTGCAAAGAATGGAGTGAAAATGTAAACAATGCTTCCCTGCGGGTGGGTGCTTCATCACTTTGACAGGTGCATTTGAATTTGCCTGGGTGGCGGACAGGCTTGGTTATTTATGTGTCAGTCGCACATGGAAGCCCCGGCTGCGGCTGCAGTTGGGACTCAGACTAGGGACGAGATTGAAACTCAGTGGAGAGGGTGATACGGGGTTTGGATTTTGGGAGACTACAGAGGATGTTGCTGGTTCTGGACCCGGTGCTCAGAACGGTGCTGTGGCTCCTGGCGTTTTTGCACATCTTGCCAACCAAAGCAGTTACAGCACCGGTGCCCAACCTAGCACCGCTTCCATGAACTGTCACCACAAAAAGACTGCTGCCCAGCAATTCTGTTTGCATCCAACAAGTTTGCTTGGTCCAAATTCAGATCCACAGTCGTCAGTGGTTTGGGGATTACTGCAAGAAATTAATCAAAGAGTTGCAGATTCAGTCTGCAGATTCCACCCACCATGATTTTTTTTTACCATGTAAATTACCTCAAAAATATGCTGTCTAATATTTGTAATATTTGATTCTAAACCTGCTCGATCCATGCTGCTTCTTATAAGGTAGAAAGGCAGCAACAGCGCTGGCACCAAATCAGTGGGAAAGAAGTGTAGAAGAGAGGAGAGAAATATGGGAGTGAATCTGGATATATGGAGGAGATTTAAGGCTATAGTGGTAAGAGAACCAGTAATGGGGAGAGTAGTACGACCTATGTTGGATTAAAGAGACTGATGTATGTCTGGGACTGTGTGTATGGATTACTGCTTTAATTTGCCCTATAGAGGTTTAGAAATAAAAAATAGAAGTCTGTGTACAGACTTGGTTTTGGGGTATCCTTAGCAAGTTACTCGGAGATTCTTACATAAGGAATATTTTGAGCACAAAGAAAGCTTTATGGAGTCACCTGGTTTTTAGCAGTCTTTCTGTAAATACATTTTACGCTGTGAACCAGATCAGAGTCATGTTGGCTGGAAATGCTGAACTGTGATATGATCCAAAAGGAAACATTTTAAGTGTTTCAGCAGATCCAGTGAAGCTTCATCTGGATCACTGCATTGCATTAAGTTTACGAAGTAGACTTTGTGTCATAGATAGATAGATCGATTATTTAGTGGTATTGAACATAGGTACTTACATTAAAGCGATATTTTGTTTTCACATTTTCACTGTACATTGAATTAGTGCTCATTGGTATTACCATTTAATACAAATTCATCCGTATACTTTAGAACAAAAGGCAATCACATCTAAGGCAGTAAATGCAGTGGGTTAGCACAGACAGATCTGAAAGAAGCATCAGTGATTATTGCCAAGTGAGAAAAGAGGTAGACATGGTTGCCTCTTTTGTCCACATGTACACACAAACAAACACACACACACACACACACACACACATACATACAGAGAGAGAGGAGAGAAACAGTAACACTCATATAAATACTAACACACACATACGACCATGCTCACAGACAGACAAAGCCCCACACAGTAAGGCAACGCATGCGTGCATCTCCAGTGCCTGAGGGCGCTTAGGGCTATGCAGCAGGGAGTGGGGGGAGGCAGGGAGTAGTGGGTTGTGGGTTGATGGGGAGGAGGGTGTGTGTTGGGTGTGTGTGTGTGTGTGTGTACTGTGCATTGAGGCTCTCTAAGCTATAGAGGGTCAATCCCTCCTCTCCAACACCACCATCGTTTCTGTCAGAGCTGGCTTGGGTTCAAGGCCTGGTTGCTGAACACGGGGTTCATGTAACAGATACAGACAGAACGTAGAAACACAAACACACTGTCAACATGGACTCGTGGACACATGCACCACCAACATGTAATTATACATTGCATGGAGCACAACAATTTGAATTAATAAGTGCATATGCTGTGGTGCAGATGCACAGATGCATTGCACGTACGTCAGAGGCTAAATTGTACTAAAGCACAAGCTCATTCTCTGATATCACTTCATGCATTTATGAAAATAATGTTGGAAATGTTACTGGAAAATCAGTCACTTAACTCATTACATTATTTAAAAAGTAATCGCATTACTCATTACCCAGCAACAAAAGTCATGAATAACCTGTTGTTACTCGACACTGATCTGAAAGTTTACAAGAAAAACTTTGTTTTGCATCTTAAGGAATTTTGTCTTCAAGGTCACATTAGCCTTATTTCTCAGCAGGTACACTATAACTGTTAAAAATAAAAACTAGGTGACTCCCAGTCGATAGCATGAAACAGTTTGAATTTACTAGAATTGGCATTTGTCTTTTGGTAGAGGTGAACCACCATCCTGGAACAGCTAATAAAAGAGCTAATAGGCCAACCACAAATGTCAAAGTAACTATGGAGGCACTGAGATTAGCAAATGTAATATAACAACTGAATTTCAAATTGTAACCATGCATAGTTCCTGTTAAAGGAAAGAAAAAAATGCATCCACATTAGTGTAACATTTTTCTAAGTAACAAACTGCTGCACTCCACAGTGCATAGCAGCACATGAAGTTCGTCCAGCACACACACATCCAAAGCCAAGACACGCTACAGCACATTGCACATGGCTGGGAACAGACCAAACCATAAAGCATAAAAGACCACCGACATACATGCATGGATAAGCCAAGCAATGTCAGCCATTAGAATGGAAATAGATATGCTATTATTGCAAATTTAGCCAATATGTGGATGCTCAGCGGATATAATTGGAGCAGCTTGAAAATGGCATGGATGCACACTGTCTGCGTTGGGCCTGAGTTGGCTGAAGCAAAGGTCTGTGTCTGGTTAAACGCACCACTGGACAAGACAGGCCACCCATTCATATTTGCATGGAGGGACACACATACGTGCATGCGTATACACACACACACGCACAGTGACAAAATGACTGTTATGCTACAGTAGCTTCCACCCACCCTCCTCACATGGCTGTGCCCGTAAAGCAAAGATCACCGTCTGCATTTATTTCAACTTGAAGAATGATAGATTATAAGCAATAATACACTCCATCTAAAAGTAGCACAGGCTAAATTGGACTTCTAGAAAAGATAAACAAGCAAAAATGACTGTATTTACAGTCAGAATAAACCAAACGACTTTAAAAGAGATTATACAATGAGATAGCATCTCTGACTGCCTGAGATAATCCAGAAAATAAGATATGCATAATTCACCATTACTAATCTCCTTTGCAGAAAGCCTACTCTCAACCTACAGTAAACAACTCAGATAGCAGCCCATCTTTTTTTCTGCCACACCATGTCTGACTCACCCTGGGCCTTAGGGAGATCACTTTTTCCAGGTTTGTTCTGGAGAATATTGAAGTTTACTTGAAACTTTAACAAAAGATAAATAAGCCTGTGCCACATTTAAATGTTTCAATGTTTACAGATGACTCACAGTCACACGTTTCTGCAAGTAAAGGTGATTAAAGTTGATCGGAATCTTCATCAGTGTTGAAATAATGAATCCACCGGGGAAAGGCGAACACGTAAACCAGTATCCACGAGCATTAAGACTCTTAAGACCAGGATCTGAACTGCTCTTGATAAATCATGAGCTCACCTGATTATGATTTATGAAATGTTGCTGGTTTCTAAAATATTGATGATATGCTACTTTTTCCACACTCTTTTTTTCTGTATTTGAATTTCCATTGATCATGGGTTTTACTACAGTATTTCTCATGCATGATTCATTACTGCTTCACTTTCTTATAAAGAAACAGAATACACGCTCTCCTGCCAAGGAGCATAGTTTTCACTCTTACCTCCCATAAAACAGAAAATAAATTAGTTACCATTAGTTAAATGTATGAACCTTATCATACTTAAGAATACTGACAAGCAGGGTGAAATAGTAAAGTAGGCACTCGTTCTCTCTGTCAGGAATAAACTGTATTACTGTTATTACTGGAATAAGAAACCTCTCTCTCATAAAGACGCACAGCAGGCAGCAGCTAGTTTTCAACTGTTTTCTTATTATCCTTATTTTCACTAACAGAACTGATGATAAATGAAACTATAATCAAGTGTCAAACGTTTAGTAATTATTTTGTTTTGTCAACATTTGAACTCACTCACACACACACACACACACACACACACACACACACACACACACACACACACACACACACACACACACACACACACACACACACATGAATGCATTGGGGGCGACGCTACAACCCCAACCTCCAAGAAAGGTTTGTGTGTCATATTGGCTTCTGTCTTTATTGGCTCCTTATTAAATCCAAAATCAAATTTAAAATCTTTCTCCTCACATGCAAGTTCGTGAATTATCATTCCCCATCTTGTTTTAAAGATCTCATAGTAGAGTATCGTACTAACAGAGCACTTGGCTCTCAGACTACGGGCTTCCTTAAAGTATTTAAAAGCTGAATGGGAGGCAGAGTCGTCAGCTTTCAGGACCCTCCTCTGTGGAATCAGCTCAACAGCTCCCAACCAGTCACTACAGATGGCTGCTCCTCCATTAGCCTGGTTCTGCTGGAAGCTTCTTCCTGTTAAAATTGAGTTTTTCCTTTCCACTGTCGCCAAGTGCTCAAAGGAGGTCGTTTGATTTTTGGGGGTTTCTCTGTATTAATGTAGGGTCTCGACCTTACAATGTTGCTATATAACTTCAATTGAACTGAAATGAACTGATTGGGGTTCAGTATCTTGCCCAAAGATACTTTGTCATGCAGACTGTAGTATCTGGGGAACAAACCACTGACCTTCCGATTGGTAGATGGGTCTTGCTAGACTTTTCCAGCCACCCCCTACGGTCAGGACCATAACTTTATAACATTAAGTGTATCAAGTTCAAACTAATTGTGTCACCAATACTTTCCAACTTACTCATTTGGCATTTGTCGCATGGACTCCTCATGCTGGCCCTTTTGTGGTGGGAAAACACATTTCCGTGGAGGACGCATTTCAAAATGTCATGTTGAGTTCTTAAAATTTTAGGAGACCAGGCTTCGTATTAAGATGCTGCAGACAGATGCCAAAGTTGAGTATTGCCTTTGATATCCAGAATTTGACTTTGGAGTAGCTTCCACCTAATAAAGCCTCGAAGGCTGGAGGTGATAAGTATCCAAGCCAATAACCAAAATGAGAGCTGGGAATAAGTGGTAAGACTTCACACACATTCTCACTCAGACACACTATAGCTGCATGTGTACACACACGCACGAGCACACACACACACACACACACACCCTAAGTTGTCTCTTTAAGCTTATGAGGGGGGAAAAAATCTCCAAATGTGGTGAAAAAAAATCCAAATGTCTATCTCTCCTCTGGATGTCACGTGGGGCTGTTAAGACGCGACACCTGTCACAATCACCAGGACTTCTTCATCCCCTAAGGGCCACAGGAAGCGGCCAAGGTCAAACTCTTTAAAGGGGGAGTGAAGGGAGGAGAAGTAAGTAACGGCAGACAGTCGCAAAAAATCTGATCTGTCAAATTCAAGCCACAAAACCTCTGTGGAGCTAGAAGCTGTATACCTAAGCATGCATGTATGTTGAGTATGCATTACATACAACATCGCCCCAGTGTGTATGCAAAGTAAATCTGCCTGCAGGGTACTTGCCCTGTAACATTTCCTCAGCTGATATAATCAAATCTTTTCCTCCAATAATGGCATCTCACTGTGTCATTAATAAATGTTTGGTGAAACCACATTCTGCACCAGCTTCACAGATCCGAGCCAGGTGCTCTGGGTGGAAAACCTCTTTAACCGATGTAAAACGAGTCTTCCTAAATTTGTTCCATGGTTGAAAAGCTCTCGCTACAGTCTTTTTCTCACTTTCAAGAGTCCAATGTGTTGTCTTCTGTTTCACATTAGGGGATGGCAGTGCAGCAGAAAAAAAGGACTCTTTAGGACGTGGCCCGCTGGAGGAGGAAGAAGTCGAGGCTTGAAAGTGGCGAAAACCTGTTGTCAGTTTAACCTCTTCCAGCTGCCCATGTTTTGACAGCTGACATGCAAAGCTTCATATTATGAAGAAATTATAGGGAAAAGCTTTTCCTCACTAATGGTTTCATGAGAGTCAAGTGTCCAAAATATTCAAACTCAATGTTTCGAAACAACACCCGAGCATATTACCTAAATCCTTTTGGTTGACACAGAGGTTGAACATAATATAGGCTGCTAACCAAAGGCGCTTCCTTGTTTAGACTCCTCTTTTTCCCCTCTCACATTCCATCTCTTTGAAAGAAAAGCCTGCCCAGGCCCAGGCATTGGTAGATAATGACATCCTCTCCCTGGATTAATTGTAAGGGACACATTAAGCAATGGAGCTGACACTCCCTGTAATTAAACTGTTCACACCGACGAGTTCATACTGGAACACTTTCTCCTTTCTCTTGCTATCTAATGTTGGAACTGTGCGCCTGTTTAGGAATGCAGGTTGACTATAAGAAAAGGAAGTGTGTGGTGAAATTTAAACCCAAATAAGATAAGGTTTGTGCTTTTTAACCCTCTTTATGAGCCTGCAATGATCTCACTACATTTAAAAGTAGTCAGCTCATTTTACTGAAGATATTCTGTATTTGTGTCCATAAAATCTTGCGTGCGAATTGGAAAAGAGGTGAATGTGTTTGATCTTTATCAGTTTTTTCCCCCCTCGCTCTTCTTTTTTAACCACTGTGCACCACTTTCACACATTACTGCTCAGCAAAGTCCATGACCTTTTCAGGAACACAGGCATGTAGCCTTTGCAGTCATATCTCATATTGCGCTCCCTAATGCTCCGACTGTGGATGCTGTGCTTGCTGCTGTGTCGCTCCTGTCCTTGCCTGTCTGCTCGCTATCGCCTCGGGCCACTGGGGCCCTCAGCACTGTCCACTAAAAAAAGAAGAAACAAAAATCCACTGTAATTGAAGAAGTCTCTCTAATGTGACATGCACACGCAGGCAAGCAGAAAGGTTTGCATGCACACAGTCACACTTATAAATGTGCATGACAGTTTACACACATGCAGGCATACTGGGCCTACATGAACAGGTTTGCCTTCATACACACGCAACCAAGCAAATAAATGCACGCGTGCACACACACGTACACTTGCCCGCACACTGACCACATTGCTCTTTTGTAGAGCTTATTGGGGGTTGGGAGGACTATTTTGATCCCACGCACAAAGGCGCACACACACAGACACACACACACTACAGACCAGTAGTTGCCCTCTGACTCTAAAAACCCTTCCTGTGCCAGTGAACCACTCAGCTCTTCCTCTCCTCTCCCGGGGTTCCTGTGTTGCTGTTATGGGTTCCTTTTGAGGAGCTGAAGGTTCTATTGTTCTGTGACAGCGGTTCCTGTGTATCCTGTCACGGCCTACTGCTCCCTCTGTCTACCTTCCTCTCCAAAGCTTCTTTCTTTACATGAGTCTAGATTTGCATCTCAAGTGGCTCACACTCATTTAACTGTACTATTTGAACAAGCCCAAGATTGATGAGTACAAGTGCGCAGGCATGCACACTTGTAGTGTTTTGAGGACTGAATTGTATTTATTTAACTATGGGATTGAGATTTTTTTGATGCCTCTGAAAATAGAGAACGTGCATGTCCTCATAGCGATTGTATAGATTAGGCAGGTATGATATTTGTAGCCTGTATTATTTTGTCTGACTCCAGATGAACTTTTGCAAAGAGATTAAAGCTCAAAATCTATTTTTATCACTTGGTAATTGGTGCCAAAAGTGTGACCCTGACAGTCCTCCATGGTCAGGGGCTCACAACACACACAGGCTCTGGATTAAAATGGAGAACACACCTCATATGATTAACAGCCAGCCTCCCAGACACAAGTTATCATTACCACTCCAGTCTGTGCCGTTTGACTCTCAACAGGTTTACTCTCCACCAAGCGCACTGCTGTTGCAAAACACCTTGGGTGTTCCCAAACCCGCCTGCTGGTAACCCATTACCTAGACATACAGAGACAAACGGCACAAAGGTACGCAAATGTTGATGCAATCAGGTTGAGAAAACATCTCCAGGGCCATCATACAACCCCCTCTCTCCACTCTCTCCCTCCTTCCTCACTTCTTTTAATCTCTCCCTCCCTCCTTCAATTAATACAATGTCACCACCACCACTGGGAAACTTTCCTTTCGGTGAATTAACAGCAACGGGAAAGCTGGTGCTCTACTCTGTCACTGTCATAGCGGTAGCTCCGACAAAACAGTTTGCGTACCTGCTTAAGTATTACAGAAATTAACACCTCCCTTCCAGGTACAGTAATCAAGGGGGTGACGGGAGACAATTAATTAGGTCCATCTGCATCACTGCCTTTACATAATTAATGGGGCTCATTACTGCACCACTAGTAAGATGTGGAGCATGCAAGCCCTCTCACTAGCTGGGAGCATTACTGACGGCACAGAAAAAGTGAAGATTTTTGTTTATTTGAAATCACTGAAATGCGCCTCTAGTTGGCTAACCTGTGGTACTGATTGCCGTCTACCAGCAAAATATGTGAAGTTTTTATTCATTTATTCCACAGGTTTTAAAAACATCATCCTGAATCAGTCGTATATCAGGGCAAATCTGATAAACAAATGAAGAACATATGATGTTTTCTTTATGATTGTTGTTATCACAGGAAAAGGAAGATTGTATTTATCACACGATTAAATTAAAAGCTACATACTAGTATTTTACTCGCCCTCTTTGCTTAGTCAGTGGACCCTGCTGTTGACATCTTCACCTGAGGAATTTTTAAACCTTCAAGCAACTCAATGGAACAACTCGATGGATGAATCTTATAATATAAAGTTAATTGGTGAGAAAGTAAAAATGAGATTATGTTTTATGACCACCTTGTGAAAATTACAAGTTTGATAATAATAGGCCATTTGCAGGTTGGTTATTGAATGTGGATTCTTTTTTTATTGTTTCATTGCTTGGGGGACATAGAGCATTACAGAGATTTTGCTGAGCATGCTAACACCATCAAGAATCTACTTTTAGCCTAACTGATTACCTGCCTCTCATGTTCTACTTGGTTTAATTTTAGCCTTTAAAAAAAATTCTTTAAAAAGAAACAGTGGGGGGAAAAAATGGTATGACTTCATGTTGCACTTGGCAGGTCTGTTGTTTGGAGATTTTTGGAGAAATTGCCACCTGTTACAGGGCTAATTTTTATGCCCCTGAAGTTTATCTGGACTGTTTTTTACTTTGGGGTTTGGAGCACTGATCGGTGGCTCCATTATTAGCATTGCACAATCTGTAAAATCCTTGCTTCAAGGTGTTACATGGTAAGTCAGTTCATGATTTGTATGTGTTTAAAAATAATGGAGAAGTCTCAGCAATATAGCTTCTAGAACAGGTGCCGACATATAATAGAATCATACGTTTCAGAAATTTTTAAATGATTGTCTGTAGAAATCTCCAAAATAGAAAAATAGGTGGTTCTACAACTTTTAAGGAGTGGAGATGTAAGTATAAGCCTAACCTTTATTGCTTGAAAGGAAAAGAAAGTGGGGGTAAAGTGGAACCCATGCCTAGGCCAGAAACAGCTATTCACTGCTAATGTCGTAACGTGCTACAAACGAATGTGTTACTTTCATCCAATTACAGTTACAAATATTTAATTACAAAGGTTCTCAGTGATTTCAACAGTAGTTAGAGAGAAAAAAAGAAAACTTGCAGCTTGAAGGCTGAAGAAAACGGTGGCGCGGTCTAGATGCGGACATTACTTTTACTTGCACAAAAGGACGAGAGGTCAATGGTGAAGTGAAAAGAGCATCCAGGACAGAAACAGCTACATTACAGGTAGCAAAGAACAGGGACGCCACTTAATCTTGCCATATGAGGGCCAATAAAAGTATTGCGTTGGCACAGCAAAAACAGAATTTCAAATTTTATTTTGCTGTTGTCATATACCTGAAAAATATGGCAAAAAAGAGAGAACTCAAAACTCTGCTAATGCCCACAATGAAGACTCCGGCTCACCAATGTTCACCCATGCTAACCAACTCTGTGATGATACACTATGTGTAACATGCACATTTAAAGTGCACACATCATGCTTGATGACATGGCTAAAGACTAGATATAGCACCCTGTTTTTTTCCCATTATTATGAAGCCTCTTGTATTTCAGTGAGGGTTAAAGAGGCTTTCTTTTAGCAGGTGAGCTTCTGTGCTACATGACAGTTAGGCAGCCAGAATATGTGCAGTTACAAAACTTTCATATTTACACACTGTTTAACATGATTTTAGCCTAGATGGATACCAGCTAGCTGATTAGGAGGAATCATAATCAGCAGACTTGTTTCATGTATTTACTTAAGTATGGATGGGATGAGAAGTTTTCCCCGGGCTGAGAAGAATCTGGAGGTATATCCATGATGACGCTGACACTGTGTGAGCACTGAGCAACACCCGCCCTTTTGCACATGGACCACACAAAGGTCAAGTGTGTGGTGGTGACTGTCTGATGAATGCATTGCCTGCTTTCCAGGGGGGGGAGAGGGAAAAAGGGGAAGTGGCTTTTCAAAGGTGACCACATTTCAGTAGAGGTGCAAAAAATAAATAAATAAAAAGCAATAATCGTTCTTTTCCCTTTTAAGGCCAAGCTTCTTTCAGCTTTGGTCCAGTCTCAACACCTCTACAGGGTTAGAAGAGGATCTAAGACTATAAAAATATTCAAAAGTGCCAGAGTTAGTTAAAAGAAACATGGGCTATTTGCAGATCCCGATAGCCCGAGATTGGATTTGTTCAAAATATCTCACTCTATCTTTTTCAATAACGTTTTAAATTTGGTTACAAACTCTTGATGCTCCTATGGGTACCTTGTTTTTCCTTCCCCTCATCCCTCCTTTTTCTCGCTCAGCTAATGAAGGTCTCGTAGCCCACTGTTATTAAAATTACGCCCTTGCCTCTGATATTAATTGGGTCCATAATAAGGAATGCGTCAGATTCATTATTTAATTGCAAGGGCACATTTGGAATACAGTTTCTGAAATGTATTTTTAATGAAAAACACTACATCCTGACCTAATCATATCAACCTTATTCTATCTAATTAAGGATGCAAAAAATCATTAGAGTTGCAAAATATTAGTTTCAGCTCTTTTGGGCTGCTCCTTTGCTCGCTTTCATGAATATATTTTTTCCCTGTCTATGATAAATAGTTAATGAGGGAAAAATGACAAAAATTTGCATGTAGTCAAATTAGTCTAATAGGGATATGTCTTTGCTGAGTTAGGAAAGTGACCCTTTTCATAGGAGAAACTGTTACAATAATTATGAAATAATGGTAAGGCCCATCTTATTTTGATGAAAAATGGTCTGCTTGAATAATGTAAAAATGTTAAAATGCAATAACCCTAAATTTTCATCAGACCAGAGAACGTGTTAACGTGTTAGCATTTTATCAGTTTAATAACATCAAATTAGGTATAATATGAAGTATGCTGTAATTGTTACCATGGAGGGGGATATGCAGTAATGCAAAGATGATTTAGCAGTGCACCACAGCAAGAGGCCATCAGCTGCTAAATGAGGCATTTTCTTAATCACAAACTTTGGGGATGTAATTTCTTTTAAAGTCTCCAAACAACGGAAGGCTCAATTTTCTTCCAATAAACAGGTCCATCACCATCCCATTAATGGCGGTGTAGTCACCTCTCAGAACAGGGGTTGCATTTCATTAAGGCATGAAGACCAATAAACAACAACAACAAAAAAGACTTTAGAAAAAGAATAGCATTTACACGATTACAATTATACTATCTGGTTTAGCAATGTAGTGTAAAACCATTTAAAAAGTGTATTTTTTAGGTCCTGCTGATGCAAAATGCATTCCTCTGTTTCTCTCACTTTTGTAGCTGAGTTTTTGTACAATTTTCTATCAAGAAGAATCCAGCTTTTCAAAGGTACCGTATCCATTCCCCTGTGTCTGGCACGTCACAATCGACATAATTAAATACTTTGTTTAGGAAAACAAGATTTTGCATACTGTTTTGTCTTCATGGCTCCTGCTTCCTGTTGCACGCCCTGTCTTTTGTTTCAAAATAAAGTGTAACTACAGATTAAAAAAACCCCAACAAAGCATTGCATCATTGAGAGGAAGACACAAGTTCTAATGCCATGTTGACACAATCGGCAACAAGCTCACTTTGTTGCATCGTTCACCGCTGAAGTTTTGTTCCGTCTCTGCCTGTGGGGCTCTGTTGGTTGCTGCTTCACCCTGTTATTACTGCCCTGAAGAAATTCAGGAATGTTTAACTTTGCTTTATCATATGTCACACCTGTCACACGGTGACAAGTGTCAGGTATGAGATAGCAGCTTCATGTTGCCTTTTTCATTGAAATGAAATTCGCTTTTCCACAGCGCTGTGAACGCAACATAATGAATGCAGTCCTGCTTGTAGTGTAAACTTTGTTACGACACGGTTTGACGCGACTTTGATGTGTAGTCGTTCAGATATTAACTGCTACAACCCTCAAAAACTACATTTTGGTTTGGCCCACTCTGTTTTAGTTCTACAATTAGACAAAATAATGCATCACTTCCTAATGCGCAGACCATCTTTCACCACAGTCCACTGCAGCCTCTCATCCCGTTGCCTCACATACTTATTTGAGAAAAGAGCAAGGGAGTTAATGAACATGGAGAACATGTAGCGAGCAGTGTGCTACTAAAATACCCTACAGAATAAATTAAAGGGGGCTGCAGTTTGATCGCTGCATTCTATTTCCCTTATCTCAACAAGTCACATTTTCAATCACTATGCAAAGATTTTACATCAGGGATAGGCTTTGTGCTAATACACTGCCCTCTCCTGTGCCACCATCATCGACCTACACGGGGCTGGGCCACATGCGTCATCCTCTTCCCCCGTGATAGTAATTTCATGGGGACAAGCATTTATTTCAGCTGCCTTAGATGATTTCGAAATGTCCGCAATAAGGGAATGCCCACTATATCTCACACACGCATTCCACTGTGTGTGTTGATTGAGCAGTCTCTCTTTAATGAAATATCTTCGAAAATTGGTTTCCACAGACTAATCAGGCTGCCTGTTAGCTGAGTTTCTGTTTTGGTAATTATCTTGTACTAATTAGAACGGAGCTAAAGACCTCTGAGATGAATTCTCAGCTTTCTCAAATGTAACTAAAGAAAATTTAATGATATAAAATGAACCTATTCTATACATCCTCTCGGATGTAATATCTCCTTTAAAGTGACCAGTGAATGCTAACCCTGTGTTATCTTGGCTGCCTTTAAATGCTTCTGTTAGTGCCTCACTGATCTCACCCAGCTCAGCACTTTCATTGAGCACCTGCACCACGGCAGAAGACCTTATTGGTTACAAACACCACAGTTAATTCCTCCCCTTTGACCAGGTTAATTGAAAAGACTAGTATCATTAGCCCAACAGGTCACTATTGGTTTAATTACAATGCAATTTATTTAGAAACAGCAAAGGAGACCAATAATGTATCTACCTTGCGCCTCTCTCCATTGAACCCTCTCCACTGCTCTGCTTTCTTGACAATGTAGCTCAGTTCCTGATTGGACAGCTCAAGGTCTTGAGGCAGGAAGAATACCCCCTCCTTGGCGGTGAGTCGCTGAAAGACATCCAGCATGCGACCATCATTGTGGAGTCTGGAAGGTGTGTGGTGAGAAAAAAGAAAAGATTCAGAAATGTAAGACGGCGCAACAAAAGCAGACTGACTGGAGATCTTAGAGAACGTTTTTGACTAAACACAGCCTCTTGTAATAAAATACTGCACTGCATTCCTGATACAAAAAATATGGCTTCATATCTACATTTTAGCGTTATAATTTTTTAATTGCTGGTGGCAACTCAAGACTGATAAGAAGCTCTTTGAGCACATGAGAATATGCCCGACAGTGGCACGAGATTTAAAAAATGGCGACTTGCTATATGAGGTTACTTAGCCTGCAAATACAGCAGATATTAAAGAAACACAGAAGGGAATGGGAACTTCCCAATGACAGGGAATGAATGATGGCCAATAAAGTATACAGCGGTAACTGTACTGCCCACCACAGACCTAGCCATTGTAAAGCCACATCTGGCCCTTTGGTTGTCCCTGACCGGATGATCTGATATCCTCGTGTTGGTGTTGTTCCCAGACCGTCATGAAAATGTTGTTCCAGGTTCAACATTGCAAGTGACCAATCACATTGTTGTGACGTTATTCTTTTGCGCGCCAAGCCATTCGTGCATTTATGAAATTCCAATGTTGCAAGGACAACATCAATTCTGCTTACTGTTTATTAAAGGGTTACGGTTAGGGTCAGGGTCCGTTGATCGGCAGACAGAGGCGGTTTCACGTAGCTTAAGTACAGTTTTTTGTTTTACGCCGGTTTTTCCCGAAGTCGCAAAAGTATGACGTCACAACATTCTGATTGGTCACTTGCAATGTTGATCCTGGAACAACATTTAGTATGATGATCTGGGAACAACACCAACACAAGGATATCAGATCGTGCGTCCCTGACCAGCCCATGTTTGGTCAATCGGATTCAAATGTAAATACATGCATCATGTTGTTTTTCCTATTTCACCCATTAAACACTCTTTTTTATTGGAAATATTTTGAAGAGGATTTCTCTATGTATGTACATACATGTCTGCAAGGGGATATAGCTTCACTGTAAATGCACTGGAGCAGACAGTGATGAGAAATGTCAGATCACGGCAAAAAAAAAAAAGAATGACTGATGCAGAATGAATGTGGAGTTTTTGACAGGCCACGGACTTCTAAGCATTTATTTACTGAAGTCAGTAAAGCTATGTCCTTAGTTTTTGTCGAGCACATTGCTGTGTTTAAGAATTACATTTAAAATTGCCATTATGAGACTAAACACACAGAGAAATACAAGAACCTGACTGATGCAGCCTAGAAACCTTTACTGGCAAAGCTGCAAAAGCAACAAAGACTTTTTACTCAGATTTACGCCTTAAATCATCAGACTTTACTGAAGCATTATAACACAAACACAACTAACGAGTGAAATTACTCGTTTATGTTATTTCTACAAACACGTATGTATATCAAGTTAGGAGTCACTGGCAATTAACCTGCTTTACCACTGACGTATGAGAACATGTTGCTTGTTTCATTGCCACCAAGAACCAATCTTTTTTTTTCTTAGTTTGTTATTAAGAATATTAATTGCGTTCATTAAATCATGGTCGCTGGTTGTAAACAAGTGCACCTATGAGAAATGGAGGCTGGAGGATGGTGAACCAAAAAATGTTTCCACTGTTACAGAAACATGTAAAATGCGGTGCGTAATTAAATATATACGTTTGTTATTTCATAGGTTACTGCAGTATATGCCCTCAAAAGTTCCAAGAGCATTTGAAACATCACCTTTATTCACACATACCTAGAAAAGTTCATATGAAACCTATTTTTGGTTCCAGAACACAGACGTTGTGTGGATCTGCAGCTTGCAGAAATGCACAGGGCCAACTTTTTATTCTGACAGCTGGGTTGGATGCTCTATAAAAGTCTAATACATCAATTGAAACAGCAAAAGGAATCAAACAAATTGGCCTGTGAGTGGGAAGTATTTTGTGGACACAAGCTGAGTGTAGAAATGTCTGAGTTTGGCTGGGTGTCTGCGTGGTTGCACAAATATTAATGTGTGGGAGTCGGATCCTGGGATGTTCTTCAGTGTTAATGCTGTGCTTCAAAGATGGCAGATACAGTGGACGTGCTGGTTGCAGATGCATCTGGAGAGCCCGGCTTGAGTCACAAGAAAATTTTCTGCCCAGCAGAAAGCATATTGATTCATACCTCCACATGAGTACGCATCACCAAAATGCTATTTTTCGTTTGCCACATGCAGCCAACCCCTAAAAAGAAACACCATGTCTGTAAACAAATGTCTTGGCTGACCATCAAAACCAACAGACCTTGTGCCCTTCCACAGAGATTCTAGCCTGTCAGAGGGTAATCAACTCTCAAATAAAACCAACATCAAGGAGGCAAGGATTTATACAAGAAGCTGGTACGGAGCTTTGAACTCAGCATCATTCCCCATTGCTCTTGGGAGTGGGATGTTTGTAGAATCTTGACCTCAGACACAGGAATAGCATGCATTCATTTTAATCCTACACTTGAATTGTGCTTCTCATTCATTTATGCGGTTTCTCTCTTGGAGGAATTCACCATCTTTGCATCTCCGAGCTTCAAAACGGGCTAATTTCTTTGGTGTGGAAAAGGCCTGAATTTAAGTATGTAATTCTTTACCATGTAGGTTGTGATCTGGATGACAAGGCTCATGGCAGGTCTTTGTTTAAGCACAAGGTTCACGAGTTGATGTCAGTGGATGAAAGGGTCAGAGAATAAAACACAAATGATTTGTCTTTCTAACGTATATGTTAGTATTATCTCACCCAAAGGTTTTTCTCACTTTGGTTGCTCTGTAGTGTAGTGGTTTACACATTTGCCTAGCAAGCAAAAGATGGGAGGTGACACAAATCCCTTTGGGGTTGCATCAAGAAAGGCATTCAGTGTGAAAACTGCTCAATCAAACATGCAGAGATACCCACTGTGGAAACCCTTAGTGAACAAAGGAGCAGTCAAAAGTAGCTTAAACTGTATTTCTCAATTTACAGAATGTGTGATTTATTTTAAAGGATCCTATCAAACTAAATTTAATGGAACAGAAGGATTCAGTGCAAACAAAGATACCTTCTTATCTTGTTCCATCAAAAACAAACTTGCAAACCTCTTCTAATGAAGAAGGAAAACTGATAAAGAAACTGATGAAGTAGACACTTGCAGTAACTGAAACAAACAAAGTTTTTTTTCTTTTACAGTCTTGCAAAAATGTTGATGGAACTACCACTACACTACTACTTTTATAGCTGCTCATTTTGGTTTCCATAAAGGGTCAAAGAATACAGAGGTATTTTACGTGTATTTTTGCAGGCAGTGAATAAAAGCTTCCTAAATGTAATTAAGAAAAAAGGATAACAGTCCATTCTATCTATACATACGGCCTGGAGCATATTTTTTAGAAATAGGTCATGGTCTGTGTCAGAG
Organism: Pundamilia nyererei; assembly: GCF_000239375.1. NCBI lineage: Eukaryota > Metazoa > Chordata > Actinopteri > Cichliformes > Cichlidae > Pundamilia > Pundamilia nyererei. Next base: position 445,915 of record NW_005187408.1, read on the forward strand.
CCCCTTCCTTGTAGCCAATAGGAAATTGTAACCCATAAAATTATCAGCCTTGCTTCAGCCTCGTGGCCTACATTCAATACAAACCCGTGTGGCTGCTGAGTGGCAGAAGTCATTATTCCCGGCTGCTGTTTTAATATTGTCCATTTAGTCTGATCCCGATAAGCGTCTCGCTCACTGAAATTAGATGGCACCATCTCCTTGGCTGCCAATCTCAAACTGATTAATTCAATAGGCGCTTTCTTACATTTTAAGCTATTAATGGAATTTGGTCGTATGTTAGAGTGAGAGAACACACCTTGGATGAATACTGAGTTACACTATTCAGTAATTTATCACCTGCCTGCCTTTAAAGTGAGTCCTATATTGCAAAAAGTCTGTCAAATCAAATGCCTTTGAATGTTTGAGAAAGAGCAGTGTTTGTTTTGCCTGGGCTTTCGAACTAATCAGCAAAAGGTCTATAGATGACATGAAAAAGCCATCCGAGTTGCCAAATCACAATGCAGGCTAGCAACCAAATGTTTCAACATGGCTGACCTCAATCTGCAAGACATGAGTGGAACACAGTGCATTAAGATAGAGTATGTGTGTTCATCACCATCCGCAAGCCGTCCTTTTCAATATGTATGAAACCTGCAGTGATCCCAACCATGCAAAACACCCAGCCTAATCGGATAAAGTAAGGGGGTTCCATATTCACGCTATATCAAAACACATCTAACTTTTGAATTAGAAATGATTTCCATTTTCCAGTGAATTGCAGCGAATGGTATGTTCAGGCAATCTAGCTGTGTGGTGCGTGTGTATATTCCTGATTCTGTGTTTAATAAGTTTGTGTATGCTTGTGTATGTGAGCCTTTGATGCATAACTCCATCAGCAATTCCCTGCAACTATAAATTCAAAATAAATTACATCAACATCTGTTTATATTTTTGATTTTTTTTTGTTCACAGTTTTTTTTTTGTGGACAGAAAAGGTGAATAAATACTTGATGAAGGGTGGAACAAGCAGGATAGTAACATTTAGATATACTGTATTATTATTAACTGGTGCTATACTATCCAGTCGTTAAGTCATAACGTGACGAATCCTACTTCCGGGCCTAAAGTAGTCTGTTTAATAAGGCCTGGAGACTAGCCAGCAACCCCTGTCAACCTCTAGTCCTTAAAGAAAAATGTTCATTTCCGGTTAGCAAGTGGTTGCTGGAAGTTGCTGTTCAAGAAGAGGTATACAGTCCTACACAAGAAACATCTTTATGATTGTTTTGTTGCTAGCAGATTGCTGTTTCCACCTGCAGTTTGCAAGTTGCAATCAAGTTTCACTACTCCTCGAGGAGCAGTTGGCCAGTGTTTGTAGGCAGGTAGCTGACTTCCAACTATAGGTGGCCACAGCTAGTTGCTAGCTGTATTTTAGCCGTGTGATTACTAGCAACCAAAGCAATCATAAAGAGATTTTTAATGCAGAAACTTTAGCAACCACTTCTTAACCACTTGTTAACAATGTTTCCCTCGAAAATAGAGGTTGTCAGGAGATCACTGACCTGTCTCTAGGCCGGTGTGACTGAGACCCAAAGAAACCAATTTCAAAATGTCATCGTTCTGTTTTACTAAATGGGGAGGAGGTAAGGTTTGGACGATTAAGGGCTGGTTGTGCATTTGTGTGCTGTGGGTTGTGGGGGTGTTATAGGTTTTACTGCAGTGGTTTTATTGTCCCAGCTCACTTGAGATCAGATTGACCTACATGTAGCCCCTGAAACAGAATTTAAGGCAGACTTATTTGTGGGTGTCTCATAAAGATACTTTGTATTTAATGCCACAGATACAAGTGGCATTAACAAGTGATATAACTTGTTTTCAGATTCAAAACAAAGTTCTTGTAGATGGTTGACTTAAACCAAGCCAGCAAGTATTAAATAAGTTTAATGTACATATTATATACTAGGAGCATACCTGAAACAGAAACAAATTAACATTCAAAAATACATTCATTTTATCTCTAAAATAAGAAGAAAATATTTGAGATTTATTTGAATGTTAATGCCAGTTGCTTCAAAACATTTTGTGTTTAAGATAATGTAATTGTTTTCTTGCTATATTTGGTATTCTAACTGTGTAGCTCACCTGAGCAGGTACATGGAGAGGATGGTGATGGAAAGGAGAAAAACGACAGCATAGAGGAAGAGAGTGATGATCACCCCCGCTGCACCTGATTTGTCAGCTTGATAGAAGTGCCAATAAAGCTTGGCAGCATCCCCCACTGGTGTGTCAGGACTGTAGGAGAGGCGCTAAGGAGACAAGGATTAAAAATAAATAATAAGTAGTTTCCTATAACTGTGGATGCAGAAAATCTCTTTTTCTAAATGAAGATCACAAGACAGTTCACGGATTTTCTTTCACATATTTCAAAAGTCAAAATATAACAACGTTTTCTCTCCCTTTTTACGTTTAAGTTGCTGCCTACATGAAACTGCAGCAAGAAATGTCCAATCCATTTCAGTCACCTTACACATCTAACCCGCTGCCAAAAAAGACACCCATCCAACCTTGCACATTTTGCTTCTCACCCTCTCTGCACTCTTTTTTTTGTAATCTAAAGTCACTTTGCCAAGATAAAGTGAACTCCTATTTAAAGTGCACAAGTGTCCAAGTTATTTTTAAGTGACTTACCCCGAGGATGGCGTCCACTGCAAAGACTGCCAGGGGGTCGAGGACTGTCCACACTCCCTGAGCCATGATAAACTTTGACGTGAAGGAAGGGAGTGAGCCAAATATCTGTTGACAGCCCCATCTGATCAGAACCAGCAGGAACGTTATTGCGTTCAAGGTCAGGGGACCCACCACCACCATTGCCAGCTCCTCCCGGGTGTGGAGTAAAGAACTCTGGTACACGAGGTCCACCGTGTGTGCGTGGAAGTGGAATCTGGTATGAGAGGAAAGTGTCAATATATGTGTACCATATTTGTGTTTGTGATGCTTTGCAGCTCAAGGGCAGCTGTTTCCAGCAACTCCATATACTGTGTTATAGTATTTGTGGCTAATTCACTCAAATGACTTTGATGGCATTATGACTGACTGTTGTTAAGGAAACCTTTATACCTATTACTATCATAAAAGACACTAAAGATGCAAAGGACACTGAAAGTAAGAGTATTACCACCTTTGCCGATACATGGCAGAGCTTATCCAAGCCCGTTGTACGTTAAACTCCCCATTTACAGCAAGCCTCATGAGTTCCTTAATCTTCCCATCAGTCAGGAGGAGGTAGAGCCAGTGGTGGGAGAGGAAGGGTCCAGTTTTCTCTCATTAATTTCCATCTGATTTGCTCCAAGAGTCAAGTATCTCTCAGATTCTGTCCATTAATCTGACAGTAGAGGTCCATTGGTGTTTCATCTGAAGCAAATCTCTCAAGAGATTCAAGCCCCAAAAAGTCATTTCAGAGAACAGAGATTACCTCTCTGGATGACCGGTAAAGACAAGAGACTTTGATGTGTTATTTTGTATATTTCCAGACAAAATTATAAGTAAAAATCTTAAGATCTCTCTCAAATGCTTCCTATTATTTTGGCACAAAATAAGATACATTTTGTACTATAATTAAAGTACATTTAGTTAAGTACAACTTTGACATACTTTTTCTGTCCTTGAAGAATGTGATTTATGCTACACTCTACTTCTGATCGCTCTCTTAACAGATTACATTGAAAAACATATTTAATAAGCACAAAAATATTATACTGCTTATGCCTACAGTATATGTTTACTTATAATTCAGGATATTCTGAACACAAGATGTTTAGTACCTTAGACCAGTGTATTACTGCTTTGTAACTTGAGTGAGTAAAAGAAAAGAAGAGAAGAAATGAAGCACTCATAGATGACTGTAGAAGCACCGAAGGCCAGGGACTTTTGCTGTTGGGGACTCTTTGCAGGCCAATGATGTCCCGGGATGGATTATGGGAAGGGAGAATGCAAAAACAAACAGACACAGACGTAGAAAGAAAGAAAAAGGAACGAGTGTGAGATATAAGGGTGAAGCGAGGTATGCCTGTCATCATGCCAACCGCTCTGACTGTCACTTAGTCTCTCTCTCCCTCCCTCTCAATGGGCATCATCAGCTCTGACCATTGCATGGAGAGAGAAATGCTTGGAGGGAGAGCAGCAGATTTGGACATGTGGAAGTTGTCATCCAGCGTTGACCCCCTCTGTTTTCACATTTTTGTTTTCTATCCGCCCCCTCAGTCCATTCTTTTTTCCTTTTTTTTTCACTCAGCCACATTATTTTTTTCTTCCTGAGCTCTCCTCCATCACTTTCCATGATGTTTGCGCCCCTGAGTTATTGTAATAAAAACCTGGTTGTATGCATGTTTGCAGCCAGCCCTTTTATTGTGATGAATTAAATCAGCACCATATGCTATTCCAATGTGATTTAACAGTTCTGTGGCATCTTATTGCTGTTTATTATCAATGCTGCGTACCAAATAATAACAATAAATTCCTTCCAAATAATGTAGCCTTTTGGGACTTAAAGCTGTGTGGTGAGCAAACTCCCCCAGCAATGGTTTGTTAATATTGAGAAAGTCTTGTTAAAATGTTAATGGGGGGATTCCAAACAGATGATCTGGGTGTATCAAGCCTGCATTTGCCAACACACACACCAAGACACACACAGCACATCCTCATCCTCTCAGCTTGTTGTCCTCTCCGCATCGTATTTTCCCATAACTGTACACCGCATGTGTGTGAGCCTACATTCAGGTCATGTTATGTGTGGCCATGCTAATGAATTTACAGTATGGTAATATGCTACTATTATCTGGTATGTGTCAGTCCTCCGTTTTTATTAATGGATTTATGTCAGCAGCAATGTGTGCGCTTGAAAAGTTTTGCACGTCTGTGTGTGTATTCATGCGATCCTCTTCCATGCATGTGTGTGTGTGCAGGGCAATATCAAAGGAAGCAAACTCACTTGTTGACAGGAACTGCTATGGCCTGGAGGTAGAGCCACTGGCTGCAGTAATGCAGGTAGAGCCTCAGAAACCACATCAAAGCCAGCAGCAGTATAATGAGGCCGAGCTGCTGAACGGAGCCATGCCAGCTACTATGCAGTTGTTGTTGTTGCCGCAGCAACGGCAGGCCAAGCTCAGATGGCAGCATGGAGAGAGCCAGACGCGCTCGGTCAGACAGACACGGAGGACAGGAGCCAGGTCCAGTCAGTTGTGATCTGTTTTCATAAGAGGAGGATCATACACACTGTACATGACTATCTGAAGTTTTCTTCACCATTTCTTTTTTTTTTTTTAGACACTGATACTATTACTCAAGTATGTAATTATGTGAGTTCATTACTCAGATTTCCTCCAATGAAAGCATTGTAATGTCTTTTTTTCTCATTAATTTTACATCACACTTTCAGGCTGGATAAGAACGTTCATGCACAGGTGACCACATAAAGCAAGATTACTGAAACAGAACAAAGGTGTTGACTTTGTTCAGTCGATTTGGAGGTTATGACAATCACTTTGAATAACGATGCAAATCCTTCCTCCTCTTTCTGTTGCATACTATTCAGAAGCTTATTTCCATCACGACAGCCATGCAGTAAACATTAAAGGTAGGGAAATGTAGTATTCAAACTGGCACACACACGCATACAATTGCCAACATATACACAAGTGCTCTCTCTTTTTTTCCCCCTCACTAACACACCAAAGACACGCAAACAGATAGGAATCCCTTTCAGCGGTGCTCAGCTTCCCTCAGCACCTCTGCCTCCTATGTGCCGCCCTTTGTCAGGCCTGCTCAACTATTCCCTTTCATAAGGAGTGCACAGATGGAGCAGTGGAGGCAGGAGCAAAGGAAAGGAAAGGAAAGGAAAGGAAAGGAAAGGAAATACCCTAACATAAAAACCTGATATTTCACATTTGTGTATAGGTAAATTAGGTGTGCATTTACAACATTCGTTGACTTTTATTCAATATAGTTTGCACATGTCAACAAGCAGTGATAGTGATGACTCCTAGCATTCGCCTGATAGTAATTAGAACAAGACTTAAAGTAGGTGTTTACAGTAGAGCTATGGCGAGGATCACACAATGTGACTTAAGGCATATGCCTGTGGACATCCCCATGTCTCACCACTGTGTCCCAGAGCACAGTTGGAATTCACTTTGTAGTGTGTATCTAGGGAAAATGGTACATTGCCTAAAGACGAAAAACCGAATCAATTGTATTGCTCTCTCACCCCCATTACCAAATGTGGGCTAGACTTGCATCAAAATGTACAAGTGCATTGTGTTCCCTGCTTCTACTAATACGAAAATATGGAGCCTCACATAGTTTCGTTCGAAGCCAGAGATAATTTTGGCCGTCACTGTGAGGTGTGAAGTGTGAAATTATCTGAAGTTGAATCAAGTTTCCTCAGCGGATGCTATTTAGAGCAGTGGTATATTTTGCTGTACATGTGGGAAAAGTTGGAATTCATTGAAAAAAAAAAAGGTGCTCAGTCAAGAGTTTGGGCTGATAAATGTTCGAGCTTGGCTAAAATAACATTTATCCTGTTGGGCTAAATGTGTCATGAAAGTCTGTTATCACTCAGCTCTCTGTTTGAGATCTTAAACTAAAGTATACTCCACTGCGAATAAACTGCGTGTTTCCTGTGTGAAACCACTGGTTGCTCATGCACACAGAGTAAATATATATATTTATTCAGCCAAAGTCTTTGTTTACTATCACTGAAAAAGATCCAATTCAGTGCTTTTATACAAGATTTGGAGTTAAAACGCAGATAGAAAGATGATGTCTTAGCAAACGCATCTCATGCTTCTCCACAAAAGCACTTCCAGCTTTATCGCAACTTCACTGTGTTGTACAAAAAATGCTCTCCAAATCCCTGTAAACGCAGTGTGTCGCAGACACAGGCGAGATGCTACCCTGTCAACTGGCATCGCGCAGAAACAGCAAACACAATCTGACGTCCATCTTTCATGTAATGAAGATATTGATGATGCATGAAAGAGGAATATTTTTAGACGTCTTCACGAAGCGGCCCCTTCTAAAGGAAACCGGTAACATGATGTGAAATCTGTTATCCCGACTGAATTGATTTCATTATGGCACCTCCAATTACAAAAGTATAATACAGAAAAATAGGGGAAGGCAGCGGGCGGACGTGTGGGATTTTTATCTCGCAGGGATGAAGGATGTTTCATTTCAATATCACAGCCTGTCCTCTGAATGGCTGATAGTATGTGGCACAGTGGCCAAGTGATGAAACCAACCATTTCAACAGGCATGCATGGGACATAATACTATATTTTAATTGTAGTTTTAATGCTTTTGTGAAATCTGGGCCAGAAGCTGTTTGCTCATTATCTTAGTTTTGATATGTTTGTTCTTCATACCCGTGTCATCAAAGCATATTGCAAAAGGACTCATCATCCACTCCAAACCTTTCCTGAGTGTGCCAAGGCCTGTAAATCAGATTTAACTAGCGTGTTTCTGTCAGAAGCATCTCCTGGACTGGTTTTCCCAGGCTGGTGTCCCTTAATGTTGTACGCTATGACAACAAACAGACGCTACGCTCTTAAAAATAGCACAAAGCGAAAAGCAAGTAGTGACATGCATTATACCTTGAAGACGGCACGGGTAATACGAGATGGAAGGGTGGATGGGGGAGGGAGTACAGTGGGGTGTTCCATTTAAAATAGCACACTTATGGTGTGAAGGCTCCAGGGCTGTAGGGAGTAAAGGTAACCCGCAGATTCCCTCTGCGTAGCCCCGATGGCTTAAACCCTCCAGTGTCAGACCACTTAAAGTCTTGGACTTATCCCTTTATTCGGAGGATTAAGATATTTTCTGTCACTTTTTTATTTAGGCCACCGGCATTGTTTTTAAATTCCCACACTTCTTTTCCCACCTAGTCGATGAACGGTTTGCTGTTGGGGAAACAGAGAAAGCAAAAAAAAAAAAAACCCCACTGTGAAAATAGACTTAAGAGATTGACAGATAATGTAATTGTTTTCTTAGTGGCCCAGATGCATAAGTGTTGTGGTGATTATGGAAGTGTGATTATCTCTGTCAAGAGATAGGACTCAAGATACCACATCTTTGTTTATATTTCATTTTTGAGGAACGCTGATAATGCATTTGTTTTGAATTAGGAGTGTATCTGTCATCTGTCCTACGTGCGTTACACAATCAGGTCTAAGGCGTTGCTAGGGCTTGGAACGTGGTGAAAGGTTTTTGGTAATCTGAAAGAAACTGATAGGTCATCATGTCAGCCTTGTCACCTGTGTTTGCAGTACCCATGTGATACATCGAGAGCTTAGAGGCATTGCTGGCTAATGACGGTTGCAGACACAGGTAGTGGCAAAAAGCGTTTAACTGGAATAAAACAAAGAACGCTGTCTATCAGCCAAGAAAAGAGAGAGCAAGTAACTCAGAGAACAAATAGTGAGGGGATAACTGTGTATTTAAAAGTGGTGAGAGCGTCCAGAATAAAACTTGTGCTTTAAGTGGTCTTTCACAAATTTGATTGACATTGTATATGTGCATCAGTATGCTGTCAGTGTAGATAGTTATGATGGGGCATGTAGAGGGGAAGACCTAAGCTACTAGAGTCCACAAAGCTGAATCAAAACATACCACAGGCATCACACCCAAAGCTGCGAGACTAAACACCTATATCACTTTAGTCAGTCAGTCAGCCCAGCAACAGCATCCAGCATCACTGTCTTAAATTACAACAAAACAAACACAATATGATAAACAAAATGAATAATAAAAGTAATAAATCCTCTTTTGCTTTAGATGTTAAACTAAATGGCCTTTTTGTTTCAATGTTTTGAAACATACTTGTGTAATGTTAACCAGCCATTGCTCACTCCGGGCATGAGATATCTATCATTTTGTCAGAACATTGTTACATTTTACAAGTTGTTGGCACCCAAAAGTAGTTGAGAGCGCTTTGGCTTCTTTAGACGAACTAATTTAGCCTGGCATGCCACCTGCATAATCACTGTTACACACAAAGTAGACACACCAAGGCACTCCCTGGCCTCCCACAGCTGGATACTCCACAAAAACGGGTCCCCAACAGATTATTACTTGTTTCAATTGAATCGCTGCCAAAGCCATCACTGCTCCAGCTTCTTATGTCTTGCTTTTCATTTAACACTTTTTTTTTTGCCTTTTGTCCCTGGAAACCAAAGAAGTGGATGTTATCAGTTATATTTGAATACTAATAAATATTTTGATATTTGACTCTAATGCAAGTGATCCTGAAAAGCTTGAAAAGTTCTTGAAGCTGTTTTGCATTTCATGCAAGTGGTTTCTTTAGTTCTGTAGGAGATCTATAATGCAAGTGCAAAAAAATCACAATAAAGAATTATTAACTAAAGCTGCCAAATAAGTTTCAGAAGTTTGTGTAAATAAAATTCACGTGTATGCATTTCAATTATGTGAACAAACGTATTTATTTTTAAATTTTATTCATGCAGAAGTACAGATGTTTATTGCAGTTCTGGCACTGAAGCAGTGCTTTGCACAGGTGGGCCAAATATAATGCACGAAGCTTACAAAGTGGAAACCATAAAGAAACACGCTCCCACAAGATGTATTAAATGATAATTATTGGTTTCTAAGCTGGTATCATTTTCCAAAGCACCTCCAACGTGTATGTGTGTGTGCACAATAACAACTTGGACAGAGCATCTCTCTGTGCCTGTAAGGCTTTTAGATAATTGAGTCATTTTATATCATCTTGTGAGAACTTTTATTTATACAAGGAAAAAAAAGAATCAGAAAGCATGAAAAAAAAAATGCATCGGATACAACTTTGTGCTCACTCTTTCTCTCGTACTCCCTCCTCTCATTTGTTTCTTTTCTTTGCTTTATTTCTTTCCAAGTGAAACGACCTTAACATGTTGAGGTTTTATAAGCACATTTATTTATTTATTTATTTTGCAAATCTGCCAAAGAGTACATACATACCCTAAACGAGCTCCATTGACAAAACTGGAGCACAGTGGCAGGTATTTGGAGTCAATTGCCATGTAATAAAACCTGTACACATCAGAATTAAAAATCAAGCCAATTACTTGCAATTAAACAGAAGTTATGGAGAACAGAATTTTAAAAACTAAAAATATCTATGATACATTCATAGATGAGAGGTATAACAACGGCTCTACAAGTCAAACCATGTAACCGTCTCATATCTCATATTTGTGGATAAACTAGTCTTAGATCATGAGCCATAATTTAGCAACTTGACTCTTGCATTGCCTAAACTCCTCCTGCAAAAACATTTTGGCCTCCTCGCACACATTGGAATAGTTTAGATGCATAAATGAGGTAGCTGTTTCATTGCTGAGCAACATGTGGCGTTTTTATGGAGTGCCTGACTTAGCACGAGAGGGAATTAAAAATGGAAATGGCAGGTCCCTTGGTGCACCATAAAGTAGGGTGGAAACATTTCAAATGCAGATGCACCTGGGATGGACAAACACATACTGACTTTGCGAGTGCTACACACACACACTCACACACACACACACACACACACACACAAATGGTGCAACTACCACCACCCTTGTGCTCAACAATGAAGAACAGGTTGTTGTTTTCTCGCTCTCTCCCTAGATTTTTGGGGGGCGCTGAGAAAATACAGATATGGGTGCCAGTGGATGTGCAACACAATAAGCGATAAATGCAGAACAAATAAATGTTCCACATCCATCCATTCAGCAATCTGTGTGAGGTGTACAGGGACGGGTGCTGCAGAATGTATGTATGGCCCCCCAGAGAGTTGCATCAGTATTTAAATGGATTTCACTTTTTTGACCTTGCTTCATAACTGCAGGACATTGTCACCAGAGAGATAGAGACAGGATGGAGAGAGAAAGATGGAGAAAATGAGAGGCAGAGAAGTGAGATAAAGACGGAATTAACAGGAGGGAGGGAGAGGACGAAAGGAAATAATAAAGAGCTATAGAGTCTAACTGTGCGGGTACGCAGAGATCAATTAAGTGAGTGCTAAAGACAAAAAGCAAAGATGATGTTTGACTTGAAGACGTGGCCTGAAATGCCTTTTGGAGTAGGAGTCTGTAACTCTCAAACCACTTTTTTTCCAATCCCAGGCTTTGTTACAATACATTACCACTAATGGGGGCCAATTATGTTCAATGATGTAATGTTTTGTTATTGATTCAAATGCTTCATTCAAAGGAATCCAGCCTCAACACAAATATGGATTAACAAAGATCATGTTTTTTTATAGATACTATAACTGTAACTGTCTCCAAGCAAATATAAGAAGAAGGTAAATGCCTGTCAGGCCTGCTCCACCTTTGTTCATTGCTGATAATAATAGCTAAAACGTGTGCAGATGACATCATGCATATATATATATATATACAAACGCTGCAGTAGGCAACTGCAACTTCTGATTACATCGGCATCCAGAGAGCTTGTCAGTTATAGTATCAGAGCTGCCTGTCAGTAATATTTTCCTAAGAGTTCACATTTATTTGCACAGGACACAGTCCATTAGTGCATGTTTGTGCTACAGTGCATTGGCTGTTACATAGCTGCATGTAAAACTTGTAATTTCTGGAGGAGTTATGTGTTTATATAACGCTGGGGAACTAGTGATTACAGATATAAAAGAAAAAAGGAAGAGCGTAAGTTAAGTGCCATCTCTGGCTTAGCTCTATTTTTTCAAGTGCACACAAAGGCCTCATGCACAAATCATATGCGATCACTCATATATTCTTACATATAGCTCCTGCCACTTTTCAGTATCTGACACCTCCCCTCTTTCCCACGTGTCAGTGTGAAGCGCATTCATTTGACCCAGACCACCAATGGGACCGCAGTATGCGCCCACTGATGCACACCATCAGTGTGAATTAACCAATCATATTGCAGTGTTAGCCTGTCAAGGATGTGACAGCTCTGATTTCCATAAAGGAAGCGGCATGTTGATTTTGCGAGTATGTGTCTGTGAGATCTGAAAGTGACCCAGGGCACGTCTGGCCACTAAAAAAAACCCCTAACATGTGCACTCGGGCCGTGGTAGCCAGGGGCCACTCTTTCACACATGCAAGCAGGTACTTGGGTATGCAGAAGCGCAGACACTTCCCTGCCCTCTCAGTACAGGAAAGAGCCCTGGAAAGCGCTAGAGAGGGGTGACTAGCACCACCATGTCTCCACCCACTTATCCTACCAGTATTACATCAGAATTTATTGACCCTTGCACAGAGTTGTGATTCGTAGCTGCAGTTTGCAGAGGATTGACAGCCTGAAACTGGGTGTTATTTCAGGTGTTTTTCTGCCTTTTTTCTGTACACAACTTCAGGCTCGGCTTTCTTTCTCTCCACGACAGTTGCTGGTCTTTCCCAGGCGTGCGGCACTGCGGGGTTGCACGTTACCCTTGTTATAAACACGTAAAATAGAATAACACTTAACTTGGAATCTTATACTTGAGCGAGGAAACATACTCAAACAGATGGAGGGCACAGAATGATAGAGACACAGAGATACACATCAGGGACGCTCCTATAGGCTCGGTTGGGGGAAACGGGTGGAGAGGAACGTTGGTCCCCAACGAGGCGAGTTAACTGGGGGAAATTAGGTCAGTGTGTTCCCTCTGACTCCACAGCAAGAGCAGGCTGTGCGTGTGTCTGTGTGTGTGTGTGCGTGTGTGTGCGTGTGTGTTTTCCAGTGCACCTACAGTATAACACTCCACCACTATAGCAACATACTGTGCTACACAATCACGGTCTGCTCCTGATTTCGTGTGTGTGTGTGTGTGGATTTGTGTACCTGTTTGAGACTTATTAGCATATGAGCTACTGTGCTACCAAAAGTTCAACCTAACTTTAATCTAGTTCACTGTGAACGCAGTGGCTTCTTCCTTACTTGAGTCCAGACTCAACGGTGGTGTTTAATATAGCTGCAGCAATAACAGCTGAAACTGTATTTATTATTATTCATTCAACTTATCTAACTGAGACGACAAACAAGCATGTAACTAATCATGGCATCATAATTAGCAGCAAAATAGTTCAGATTTTGAAACAACTAGATAAAGGTTAAGCGACATTTATCCCCAGATGACCAAACAGCATTTTGTAATAAAAGCTTTGGGGACAGATGGGGACAGTTCTGCAGCCAGTTGTCCTCCAGAGAATGAAAACACTCTCTGCTACCTTCAACACAGCTTTGTCTTCACTGTCGCTCTTCATGTTTCCCGATCAGGACGAGTCACACATACTATAATTGATATGAGATTTAGGGGATATATTTCAGTGTAATTAGAATCTTGATAATTGGACTAATTAGATCTAATTGCTATATGAGAATGACTTTGATTAAAACAGGTTTCTCTCCTCAAAACGAGAGTAGGAAAAAAAACAGTTGGGTGACATTGATGAGGTATAATACGACACTATAGCAATTTGATAATAATCATGTAAGTATGTGGTACACTACATAGGAAGAGGGTATATATTATCAGATAACAGCTAATAGTAATTATTATTATTAGTAATAATTCGTCAATATCACACATGATGAGGTCGAATGTGAGCTACCATTAGTATCTCATCACCGTGCTGAGTACACAAAATGTAAAGTAGTCTTTAAAGTGTAAAATTAATTCAGCATGTTTATCCTCGACCAAAAGCATTAAATTGGCCCGATCGAATTACAACAGCCATATTGAATCAGGTGCTTTGATTTTGCTCAGTGCTATTCTGTGAGAAAAAAAGAGGAGTATTGAAAATTACACTTGTAGACATCAAATAAACTGGAGGGTCGGCTGGAGTCTTTCATGCGTGTTCAAACAGATATCAGCGGCACAGTAACACTTGACAAAAAGATCATTCCTGACATGTTTTCAGACTTTTTCATTTGCCCAGAACTAATTTGCAATTGTCAATACCTGCAGTTTAAAAAAAAAAGTGCATAGCATAGTGTTTTCTTTGATTTTCAACTTCATTATTTTTTTATTTTACTTCTATGCCTTTTTAGATCACCAGCGTGGAAATGTGAAAACAATTACACAAGAAAGCCTGATCCTCACCCAATGAAAGAAAGACTTTAAATAAAAAATATACATGTGTGTACTATAATATATAAACAATCATATCCATTGGAAACATCTCCTCCCACAATATGTATTTTGCAGTATTTCTGTCAAAGTAGATGACGTTGTCACCATTTGGAATAAAAAAACTTTTACATAAAACCTCTAGTAGTTTTCATTCGTGTCAATTTGGTTCTACTTGTATCAGTATTATGTTTTTATGTAGTTGATACATTTAAAAAAAAGTTTTTTTTATTTAATTTACAGTCCCACCTGTAACGCACACACAGTCTAAGCACTTGTATACAGGTCCCATACATACTGCAGATCTCTTTAAGACATTAGCCCACTTCATTCCAATTCATCGCGCTGCATTTATTTTACTTGATGAATAAAGTGCTCCTGACTGCGACACATAAATGAATGCACTATGTTAAACCGCTCGTGTGATTCTCCGACTGTCTGAACTGAATCTTACTGTTTCAAAGTCTTTGCTTAATAATGCATGAGCATCTGATTTGCACGTTTGTGTCAGGACGCCTTATAAAAATCTCAATGAGCTCAGTCTCTTGTGGCTCAATAGATGGCAGTAATATCCCTCAATCACTTCAGTATGATTCCTTTCCTCAGTTAAAATACAAGAATACACAGGCAAGTGTGTGTGTGTGTGTGTGCATACTCTACTCGCTTGCATAGTCAAAAAATACTGTACACACCCTCTGTCTCTCACATTCGTCTACAGATGCACATAAACACAGACACAGAGATAAAAACCCGAGCTCCCAAAATGCCAAAAGACGACGCGGGGCGAGATGACATCATTAAGGCAAAATAAATAAAAAAATATCTGTAAATAATCCCTTTTGTCGGCATCTCTGTCAGTCCTCAGGTAATGTAGACAAACCCAGAATAAGTCAAACAACACAGCGGGAGAGACAGATGAGAGACTGCTGCGTCTTTAACGTCACTGTGAAAGCCAGCACTGCCACTGTATCTTTCTAATAGTCTGATTAGGTGAGGGCAAAAAAATAAAATAAAATAATCAGCCTTTAGCTCAAAGATACTGTAATGTGTGTGCTTGTAAAGATGAAATCAATAGCAGCAGCACCTTCACAGGGCATCAGGGAACAGCCGAGTCTCCAACTCAATACAATCCGTACCTATAACTGACAGAAATGTCTCATCTCACCGAACCCAGCAACTGCTCAGAGGTAAAAAGCGGCACTATGAATAATCGTGAAAACCATTTAATTGTGTCCCTTTGTGCGCAGTCTGCCCGGGCTCTGTGTTCATTTTTTATTTTTTTTTTGTATTCACTTTCCCTCAAGATAGTCTCTATGTCGTCATTTGTTGGCAGGATACGCTGGTAATCATTTGAATTCCCTCAGTATGTTCAGAAGATGTCAGGGAGTAGTCTCTGATCTTGTTTAATATGTGACCAGCAGCTATAAATTACAAACTCCCAGAAATGAGGAAACATGGGTACTTTTAAATCTCCAGGGAGCGCTCGCTTTATGTCTCTCTTGCACATACATACAGTAGACTCTCTCGCTGTCTTTACTCTCCCCCCCCAGTGCAGTAATGGTAATCTCCTCCCCTCAATTTAGTTGACATTCAAATAAAAACAAATACCTGAGACTTTTCTTGTTGAAATAAGCAATTTTGCTCTCAGTCTGTTTTGATGCTCCATGGGCATGCGCGTGCTACCTGGATGCTTTTAGCAAATTTGGCCGAGGTGTTTGAAATTCGGCGCTCTGTTTGTATTTCATACATTCTTGTTTTCTCATTAAAATCAAATGCTGTGAGCCACAATAAAGATGAAACGTAATTTCCACGCATTTTTGCAGAGGACTGGGAGACAACAACAACAAAAATTCACGGGGACATTATTGTCGTAGCTTGAGCAGCGTTTGGTTTGGCTTTAAATGCGACACTGTCACAAAGCAAATTAGCTGAAATACGACTGATTATTTTGTCCTGAAAAGCAAAGCACAAAGAAACACTGACTGTTGATTGTGCAGTCTTGAGATCTAACTCAAATGTAGGCAAGTACAGATTTAATTAACAGACAAAAGAGGACTTGTGACTTCTGAAAGTATCAAATATAAAAATGATAGTATTGTGGGCAGCTGAATTTCTGTGATTCCTCACCAAATTCTTATGGAGTGCTTTCCTTTCCTTCGGGACAGATGAGGCCACCAGGCTCTGGAAATTGCTTTGAGTGTGCCTTGTTTATGTTGGGAAATTAAAATTGAGTTGCGATTTAAGCTATACCACATACAAACTCATTTGGATTTCCCTCGAAAGACACTCAACTACTTTATCTATATCTGTTAAGGAGGTGTTCTAGGCACGTCTTGTTGTCAGAGTCTGTCTGGTTGATGCTGTACATTTCAGCGTCTGTGAGGCACAGAAACCACTTGTCACCCACGTTTTTCTTTCTTTTGCTTTTTTTTCTTTTCTTTCCCCCACACATTTGAATTTTGCAAGGCTGAGCCGGGATAATGAGTGGTGAGACTTACTGTAGGGAGAATGTATACTCCTCCATCTCCTCTGCGGAGAGGTTCTCCATTGAAGGCTGCATCTTCTGTTTGTCTGCCTGCCGAGGCGGTGCACTTCTGCCGCTCATGCTGGGGCCACAGCTATTTGTCTTCTTGATTGGCTTCTTCTGTGAGGAGCAGAAATCGGGGAGAACACATGCGGATGTCATTTGTAATCAAAGCAGGAAACAGGCCTCTGAATTTATCTTGGGGGATGCACACGGTGACAGTGACAGTGTGCGTGGCGCTTTGGAGCCTCTCCTATATCTCACCCGCGCCTCAATTGACACGAGACAAGAATGACGGCAAAATCGCATACGGCATGCCATCCTTCAACTTGAGTTCATTTGGGAAACATGCGTACAGTGATGGTGGCGTTAAATATGTGATATTTGAGCAGCTGGCACTGTTTTTTTCCACACAAGTCGTTTACTGTCATCGTCATAAACACAGTCAAATGGAGTTAGGAAGTGGGGTTTTAAATTTTTCACTAAGGTACTTGGGAGCAGATATTATTTGTTAAGCCGCCAACATGTTAACGGCTTGCTTTCCCTGGCCGTGTCAGCCCTGCCTGTGTTGCCCTTGGGTGGGCTTAGTGCCTTTCTGCTTGAAGTTGTGAAATACACACTGATGTATGTTAATGAGACCCACAGTTTGGAATAAGCAAGCTGCTTCTTTTTTCCACCCCTTTCTGACTCTACCTCTCTCCGTTTTATTTTTTATTTTTTTCTTCATCTTCCCTTTCCTCCATCCCTCTCTGTCTCTCCCTCTGAGATAAACTAGGCCCAGGAAGTAGTAAATGGGCAGAGTCCCATAAAAGCTCCATCCGTTTTCATAGGGCAATCTTTGCCAAAGCAAGCTTGGATTCCAGAGTGATGATCACAATAAAAAGGTGGAAAAGAGTGAGAGAAAAAGGCAGAGAGACGGGGGGGGGAAATGCAGGAGATATACCACAATGTTCTCCAGTGTCTCCACACAATAAATTTAATGCAATACCTTAAGAGTGGATTCCGTATATAGCTGAATTCCTGCCCTGTGGGCAAAGTGGTCGCCTGGAGAAAATTCATTTTAATTAGGCCTGCACTGCAGGTTGAAGGGCTGAAATCTGATCCCTAGCGCTTCCAGGCTGGGGCAGGTTGGAGATCACTCCACTTAATCATTAGACAACTGGGTTCCAACCAAGACATTTGACAGAGTTAGCAAGGTTTTAAAGATAGGCCAAGAGGGGAAGGAAAAACATGGTCTGCAGAGGCTGCAGAGATATAAAACCTCATATCAACAAACTCATTTATTTAACAGGTCATCCCTGATTAATGGTGGTCCAAAGAGCCTCTTGTACATCAGCAGGAGGAGGTTAGTAGGAATAAAGACGGGGAAGAAAGGGTGGTGGGTATATGTGTTTGAGAGAAGGAGGCTTGATGTTGTTCATAGGCGTCTAACTACCTCAACAATAACATCACAACAACAAAAGGCCGCAGCAGAGGCACAATGGAAGGGGCGGACCGGGAGGCAGCAATGCCAGATCAGCACATGGAGTAATTTTGCAATTACCACTTCAAAGTATGGCAGGTAACACGCAGGCTTTGATTAATTTAGCTTAAGTCGTCTGTAGCCCAGGAAGAGGCGTGTTTAGAACGGTTTGGAGAAGAAGAAAAAAAGGCGAGGCCTGGCTAGCGTTGCTGATTTCACACAATTTGAGCTGCTTTGGCTTGTCAAGCAGATCAAAACTGGCTTTGAAGGCTGAAAAATACCTGTTAGTGTGAAATGTATTTTGACAAATCTCAGATAATAAGCCGGGGAGGTGCGCGCAAGGCCGCAGAGAGGGGCGGGAAGGAAAGGGAGGGAATGGAAGGGGAAAGCAGAAAGGGTGCTCATTTTAAGGGTGGGAACACTTCCCCTTAAATCACAGTGTTACCTTGTAGTGATTCCCACCCTCTGCTTTCTCCCTGCATGGATCACTCTTCTCTCCGGTGCTTCCAGAAATGGCTCCTGATGAGAAATTCTTGCCTGCACGCCCAAAAGAGAAATAATGTGCAGTAAGTGTAAAGAGGAAAAGAATATTTAAGGTTGTTTTCTCTTGCATACCACACTTTATCATTATAATTTCAGGCCTGAGTAATATTAATACACATATAATAAAAAAAGGGGAAGAAAAAATATATAGGGAGATACAGTAAGATATATAGATATGGATATATATGCAATTACAAATGATGAAAAATCAAAAAATAAATTAAATTTTGGTTATGATACATTTTCACACATTTTCCCATCATTTCCCTTCTTCTGAAGTGTTTTTCATCCTCCATTTCTTTTTCTCTTTTCTCTGTCTCGCATTTTTTTCTTGCTGTAATTTAAATGGTAAGCCGCCAGATGTGTGTCTCATGCTTGAAGAGTCGAAGATCTGCATTATTTAGCATATTAACATTCACAGAATTTAAAAAAGGGTTCCTGCTTTGCCTGGAGGTTGCAATTAAGTAAACCTTAGCTTGATACATGTAAAAATCTCACTATGTGAAACTTTTTTTTCCCCCCGTGGAACCAATCACATCTATATAATACATATGGAAGCCTCAGCAATGATATAATTTTTCTCCTGCTGTGGGATTAAATATATCAGTAATAATAACTTAAATATTAGCCACACATCAGAAATCCTCCTGACAGCTAAATTTTTACTGCATTTAAATGGCAGGAAGATTCTGCTCACCTCTATTTTTCACAGAGTCTGAAATCAGATTTCACACTGATGTAGTTTTTAATTACCACCCCTTTGCTGGTAAACATTTGCCCTGGTGTTATAGTTATTCTATTCTCAGGATAACATTTTTATTTCTACATTATAAAGACGTTACATAACCGTGTACTCAGTTGTGTGGTCACATCAGGGCTTGGGATAAACACACTTGCCAGCCGCAAGATTAAAACAGCAGGTGACTAGAACTGACCACTTTGTTAAATGCAATGTTTTGCTCTCTTTCTTGTTAGTCACTGCAGGCCAGGCCCTTTCTGGTTTCAGTGACCCCCTCCAGAAGACTCTAAGCCAAAAAGTGCTCAGTAATGACTCAAACAAGG
Organism: Pundamilia nyererei; assembly: GCF_000239375.1. Lineage (NCBI taxonomy): Eukaryota > Metazoa > Chordata > Actinopteri > Cichliformes > Cichlidae > Pundamilia > Pundamilia nyererei. Next base: position 465,616 of record NW_005187408.1, read on the forward strand.
AGAATGAGAGCCTGAGAAATATACCTGGTCTTTCAAACTCCCTTGTTACCAATCCAATCGAGCATTCACAGTATGCACAGAGACTCCACCCCTGCAAACCACAGGAACTAAAGGATCTAAACACTATGGGACACTTTCAGACATCCTCTGAGCCAGTTTTTACTGGTTAGAACTGGTTTGGTGGCATGAAAAGAACTTGCACAATATTAGACAAGTGATTTTAAAGTTGTGTCAAATTGGTGTGTCTTAGTATAAAGAGTATAAAAAAGTACAGGTCTTCAAGTGTCAAAAAATCAAAGAATCTTTTTGTAAACTATAGGATGTTACCCTACCTTGTTTTAAAAAGCATAGTCGGATTAAATAGCACACAGCGACACTGCTGACTTTAGTTTACATTGGACAGAAGTCTTTTTAATGTTGCACATGAGCACTACGTCTGTGCTCATGTGCAGACAGTCTGAGTCAGAACAATGCAATGCTCTCACACACAAATACACACACCCCTCATACTCTATTAGCTGAAGCATCAACCACATAAACTCACAGACTTGGACCACCGTGGATTAGGATCTTTTCAGAGACTGTACTATCACACACACACAAACACGAACTTATTACACTAGGCCCCACTTGCTTACGCTCAGACGCTATGGAACGAGAATCAGTGCGGAGGCAGCATCGACAGCTCTGACAGCTAAAGGCTACGTCCATGAACTCAGAGTGCTAGAGCTGCCACAACTCCAGCCTCCCTGGGCACCCAAGGCCAACAACAAACTCCTTGTTTTCCCCCCTGTGCTCTGAGCTATAAGACCAGAACACATACTCATCCACTGCACACACACACACGCACATACACTCTGTATTGATGCACCCACACACAAAAAGGCAAAGATATTAATATGTAGAAACTTGCATATATGGACAAACATTTTCCAGGGTAGAAATGTAAGAGTCTACCTCACAAAACGCATAACTCAACGCGCCTCTTTTCTTTCTTGCTTACACACAAAAACAGGCCAAGTAAAGAGAAAAGCCCGAGGCCTGTAACACCGTCGAGACCCCATCACTGTGTTACTGGTGAGATGGAACCAGACTGAGATGGCAGTTCTTGTTCACCTAGGCCCTTAATTGCCTGATGACTGGTCCAAATTTACAGAGGAATCGAAGGTTAGCAACTCACGGATTACCCTTGAGTCTGTCAGGCTCTCATGTTGAGGTTGCTATGATACGGTGCAGATTTATTGTTGCTTCACTCAAGTTTTTTTTCTTTCTTTCTTGTAATCCATTGCATTTTAATGACTATCAAACACTGCAGTGCATACTAATGTCTAAATAGTTATGTGCCATTATATCAGGAGTTACCGGTAAATTCTGTAGGTCTTGCAGGTTAAATCTGTCTACATCGCACCTGCTGAATCAAACACAGCCTTCACTTTTCCGGGAATTCACCTTCCATTGTGTTTGTTCCATGCAGTCAGCTTATACTAAAGTAAAGCTTTAAATGTGTGTTTCTGCATACATTTGGAAGTTGGACATTAACGTTGTCGAATTAATCATCAGGAAGTGGCATGCGGCTGATTGAGAGTTTATGATGTAACATCGCGGTTTGAAATGCTGATGACTGGGAGTGGCCTGGAGGGGGGAAAAAAACATCCTGAAAGTAAAGGGCAATGCTCCAAAAGAGAGATGAGATGAGGAATCCTCGAAATCACCATCTATGCTCAAGGGGATGGATGTTAAGATGCCTTTGTGGGATAAAATAAATAAATGAGTTCAAAAAACGAGAGAAAAAAAAGGAAGCAGTGTCATAGTTACGGCAGACTCATCTGCATGCTCACAGTGATCCACTAAAGGCTATCATGAAACAAGATGCTAATCTAATTAGTCATTTGGGTTCAAGTAAACCCATACTAACTGGATCATTCAGTTAATGCGAAAGGTCACTTAACCCATTGTGCCTCCAGCCGATCACTGCGGTAAAAAGCCAAATACACTCCGTTCTGCTTGGACAAGTCAACTGACGTAAATCAGATTATTACCATCCAATAGCTAATAATAATAATATGAAACAGAAACACATTAATGCCCACATAAAATTGTTTTGATTGAAACTCGTCAGAGTTATAATCTTGGTTTGGGATGTCAGGTTTCGTTCCGTATAGACACCTCACCAACGCTGTGTTTCTTCTGTGGGGATTAATTAACTTAAGGCCCGAGGAATGCAATCTTCAAGTCTCACTGTCAAGCTCTGCACTGTGCAGATTATCGCAATGACAAGAGATCTCCATATACTTGTCCTGACTCAGAGACAAATGGGTAATGAGGAAAATCTAGGCGTTACATGCAGAGAGAAAGTGAGCTCCACGCAGAAGACATCAGAAACAGGGAGGCATGAAATAGGAAGGAAATGTCTGAAAACCCTCAGACTTGACTAAAAACTGAGAAGGAGGTGGGGTAGGGGGGTAATTCGTTCCTCTTTTCCTTGCTGAATTGGATTTCCATTTTTGGCTAGGTTAAAGTTGTCCATCCAATCGCTCCATTCAACCTTGACGTATCACCCCATCTGAACACCATAATTCGCTCCAGAGGTAATGCAACATGAACGGATCTGTATGCAAATGAGGCACAAACGTCAGATCGGCTTAGGGAACGGCGCAGATGAGGTGTTGTGCAGGACACCTTTTGATCCGTTATTTCACTTGCGGATTGGGTTCACTTCCCAAGCAACCTCCTCACCTGTGAGAATGTGCGTGCGCGCGAGTGCGTGTGTGTTGACATCTCTGCCTGCGTGCAAGCCAGAGTTTGAAGCCGTGTGCGGTGAAGAGACCTGGTACCTTTTGCCTTGTGTGGCAGAACATAAATCTCCCATAGTGAGTGCTCCTCTCCCTCCCTCGCTCTCTTTCTTTCTCTCTGGAAAGGCAGTCAGTTCGTTGGGGACACTTCCCTTGTGGGCGTTAGGATCTCTGTGGGGGGTCACAGGTCAGCCAGCGGAGGAAGCGACAAGCTGTGAAATGTAAAAGACCAATTTCTTCCACATGTTTCAGTGCTGGGAGAACACTGCCAAGCTGTCAGCCGGCATCACGTTTAAAATGGGCCAGGGTGCTACCCAGCAGACCTGTCACAACTCATTTGTAATTAAAAAGCCTGTGTGATGTTTAAAGCAGAGCACCCCAGAAACTTTTGAGGACTGTTAAATAAAGATGAGCTGTGCGTGCAAAAAAATAGAAAGAAAGAAAGCGAGAAAAGGAAAAAAAGGCCAGTGTATTAATAACAAAGAAGCTAGCCGGTCGTCTTTGTTGAGGATCAATACCAAATGAGTCTGCACTTGATTTGTGGCAATGGCCAGAATGCTAGATGACTAAAACTAGTATGTTTTTTAAAATAAGGAGATGGACTCTAATATTATCATTATTATTATCAACAAAATTGTAGCGCCAATTAAATGTGGTTATGATTAAATATGTGATTTCAGCATTTTTATCACTTAGCTCAAACTTTGGACATTGTAAGAGTCATACTTATATCACTTCACTCCATTTCAGTAATGAAATAAAGCAAAAACTATATTAACCCGGGCCCTCTACTAATATACCTGGGTTGGACCACCACATAAGCAAGGAAACCATAAAAAAACATTTCACCTACGTAGCTAAAGGATACCTTAATACCTACGTTGTATGACACAGGATATTATCTCTGCATGCTGTAAAAGGAAAGCAAAGGAGCGCCCATCCCTTACTTAAACATGACTTGCATGTGTTAAGATTTAAAGAACAGGACACAGGAAGAGGTCACACACATATAAGGGAACACACGAACTCTAAAAGCCTCTCCTTGACTTGAAGCAACAGTAAAGACTGAACCAAGATGAAGTCTCATAACTAAATCTAAAATTTCATCATCTGTTTTATATCTTATCTTCCTAAGGAGAAATCATATAAAATAAAGCTAACCGGATGTTATTGAAATGGTGAGTTGTGGATAAAAAGGCAGATGAAGTTAAGATGGTAATCAGAAATGCATTGCAGCATGTAAGCACCTACTATGTATTGAACTTAAAGAAGGAATTTCGGTCAACTGGCAGAAAATTGCTATATAGCTCTTTTTATAGCTCGAACTCGGTAATTATAAGTTAGTCATCCACAGTGAACCAAAGCCAGACCGCAAAACACAGCAATGTGTGTCTTCCAGGTCATGTAAGCATGTAAAATGTTTAGTTTGGCTCAGCTGGACACAGAATATAAAGAAGAAAATGTGGTTATAAATTCCAAAACCTTTGTTGTGCTAATCATGGCAGCTAGGCTAACCACTGTTCACCGATAGCTAGCTTGATTGGACTTATTTAACCAGCACTTTACATGCCAGGTTTTTGTTTGCTTGCTGAAGTGGTGGTTTTATTTATCTAAATGTCTGTCAACTATCAGGTTCTGCTAATGTTGTGCACGATACTTTGCCTATGCTAACACTAACATTAGAGTCTATATATTTTACACATAATCTAACTGAGAAAACAAATATAATGTCTGTCTGTCAAGCATTCCCCTACCAAACCCTACCCTCAAGCACATTCACCTCAGTGGAGCTTTGCTGTAAGGGAGGCCTGTCATTCTTCTTTTCCCAGTGTTGGTGACATTAGGGTGACATTTTCTCCACACTGTGGCATAGTTGGGGGTTGTAACATCGGAGCCCTACCTGGCAGAGATGAGGAAGAGCAAGCAGAATCAGCTGACAGGTTGAGAGGGGACCCCCGGTGAGAATGCACCACAGAGGGATCTCCCGCTCTGCAGCTGGGGTCTGTACAGGGCTGCTGTTGGGACTGGGGATGAACGAGCTGAGGACAGAGCTGGTGCTGCGATGGGGGCTTGGGCTGGAGTGGCAGCTGGTTCTGGTGGACCTCAGATTGGGGAATGATAGCTTGTTTAGAAGTGGGGATCGATAGAGTGATGCAGTGCTCTGGTCTCCGAGATGCTCCAGGTGGGAGTCTCTTTACCTAAAACACAAGAAACCAGAAGAGGAACAGGCCTGCTTTGCGTGTGTCAGAGGTCTGCATATGTGTTCAGTGAACATTAATAGCTTGTAATAATCAGTAGTTATGTGCATAATGTTCCATTGCATCATCATTGTTTGTGGGAGAACATCTTGCTGTATGAATAACATTACAGGTGTTCAAAACTGCAGGCACAGAGAACTACTAGCATTTGTCAAAGTGTGCAGTAAAACAATTCAATTAAATCTATAAATGTGACAAGAATATTGTGCTTGTTGTTGTGCTGTGCATATGCAGAGATACAAAAAAAATATCCCACAGCAATCAAAGCAACCGTACCAACAGTAATGATAATGCAGTAATACAAACAACATGTCACAGTCAAAGGGACAAATAAAGAAGCAAATCCAAGACAGAGAGCTTTGTTCTGGTTTTTAATTCAATTAAGATGTTTACTAATCTAATCAATGCATCAGCTCTAATGCTTTCAGAATTGCTGGGTAAAGATGTGGTTCTTGTTTGCTCTCTGGGGCCAATTTTCAATTTCTCTGTAAAAGCTTTTTATCGTTGAAAATCCAAAAATCCACCCCCCATCTTTTCAGATCCACCGTTCTGCCCCCTAAACATTCCAAATAAAAGAAGAGGATCAGAGTGAAAAAGACACAAAAAAATGGCACACACAAGCACATGGTTTATAACTGAGACCAAGAAATAAACACGCACATACTGTACCTGCACGCAATTACGAATTTAAATAGAATAATCGAGAGGTTCGCGTCATCAAAACAAACATGTGAACAAGGGGTTTCGTAATTGCACACACACCTGAAAATACAGGTTGCACAGCCAGTGGTCGAGATCAGAGGAGATGAGGGCTTCAATCCTTTTAAACTGGTCCAGCTGTGTGCTGGGCTCGCCCCTGACCAGTGGCGTTTTGAACCTGTGCACATAACAGAAACCTGTCACTGTACAAAGAAATGTTGATGAGAAACACTCATAAAAGTTGCAGGCTGCATTTTTTTGGACTGCAGGTATTTTCTCTGAAAATGAATTACAGCCATCCATTTTCATTACCAGTTATCCTATCTGGGGTAACTGGGGGGGCAGAGAGGCAGGGTGCACATGCTAAAAACTAACACGCTTAAGCTAAAGAGCTTGTCTTTGGACTGAGTCAGGGGGAAACTCGCAGAATGACAGAGGGAAACACGTGAAGATCATTTTGCTGTTCATCACAGTGGTTTTGACTCACCTGCCCTCGACCAAACCGAGACTTGGCCCACAAGCAGGAAATGCTGCCCAGGCCAACGCAGAGCTGACGTGACTTCTGTCTCCCGGTGCTGTGAGCAGCTGGAAAACCAGCACCATGGAAGGGATGATATTACAGGTGGAAGGTAAGACCTGGATAAACATACAGAGAAATATAAGGAAAGAAGAAAGTTGCTCACAGTTTCAGTCAGCTGAGCGCACATGCCTCCAGGGCGCATGCATTAACGCATGCACACATGCAGACACATCAACAGCAGAGTATCTCATGCTAACTGCCTTTTAATCTACATCCTACACTTGAATCCTCCCGTAACTTATCTGCTGTCTTAGGATCGTTCTAAACTGCCACTCTAACCCATCGAGCTCAGAAAATTGCCTAAAAGGAGATGTCGGCGTGATAAAGACTACGGCATCAAACACTGCGAAGAGGGCAACTCGAGTTTGCTGTTGTAGAGCGTGAGCTGACAGTTACCGAATTTGTGATTCAGAGAAGCCATCATCAATCAGACTGATAATATCAAGGGTGTCTTGCGCGAAGCAAAAATTGTTAGTGGTTAGCAGTCAATGGAAAACACATACATTCTTATTTACCCAGAGAACGGTGGGTTTGCTTAAAAAATGAACTGACAGTGAGGTGCGTGCGACATCATCCATCACTGGGTGGAAATATTTTATCCCTTTATTAGTTGTAATGGAAAATGCAGAGGACTTGTTTTAACACATAAATCATTTGTATCCCGTTCTCTTCAACCCCCCGCCCCCCCTGTAAATCAGCCTTTGGTATGCACCTGTGAAATGATGGGTAGTAGTGTCTGACTCAGGACATAAATTTATGGAATAATATCAGAGATTATAGATATTGAGGATATTCATATTATTCATTTACTGTAAGAAATGTGACCTGCATAAATAGTCATTTACGTGCGTGCGCAGTGCCTTTGTGTAGACACGTGGGCATATGTGCGTATGTGGTGAGAGGTTTGTGAGACTTGATATGCTTCAGAGTTTTTTTCTGCTCCTCTGTTTATGGAGGAGCTACTTAAACTATTATAAATATCCAGGTTGACTTTTTTTAAAAGTGCTGAGGGGAAATTAACGGCTACAGTTGTGCAGTTTACAGTAAACTGATAAAAAGTGATCTTTTAGCAATAAGCACAACACATGACAAAAGATTTAAAAAGTGGAAAAGACAAGAATAAATTCATATACCTCCAAGGATCTTTCCTAATTTTCTTCCTGTCCACTCCCCTCCTCCCCTCTTTAATTAGAATGTGGATCTTTTTTTTTCCTTTTTCGGTATAAAACTCTAAAATGAGTCTCGGCCCTTCTCAACTCTTTTCAAGCATTCCCACTCTTCTGCATATCCAAGACATTTCAAAACTAAGCGGCACTGTTTCTGTCTAAATCCAAACCCAGACACACAAAGCAAAGGGTGAATGAAAAAAAGTGGGAGAGAGATATGGAGAAAGAGGAAAGGAAAATAAGCTCCTGGCTTCCTCCTACCATCACTAATTCCTCATTTCCTCTTAGAAGGCACTGCAAGCTCCACTGAAATCGCACGCTATCGTGTGGGCAAGAGGCGAGAGAGACGGAGAGAAAACCAGCTAAGCCAATCCTGGTAGTCTCAGACAAATCTGATCAACGTTCCAACTACTATCAATGAGGACAACAACAACTGGTTTGTCTATAAAGCACAGCTGAGGGCTTGGGGAGGAGAGGAGGGAAGGCAGAGTGACACGAGGCATTTACCATGCTGTACTTAAACCTTTTTCTTTTTCCTCTTTCTTTTTACCTCTGACGCAGAGCCCAGGTTTTGCTTTCAGTTCGTGCCAGATTTTACCCCATCTTTTATGTTTCATGGGAGCTTGTGACAATATTATCAGAATGCTCTAGCTCAGTGAATACACCCACCAGCACGCTGACAGTGTCCACATGTGCTAAATGCTCCAGCTAGGCCTTTAGAGTTGCCATCACAACAGTGAAGAAATGCTTTCTCAGCCTGTATGAGACTCTATGGGATCAAGAGGGACACTGCATTTAGTGGTTTCTGTTTTAAGGTTTTGCTTGTGAATCTTTTGTACCGTGCACACATCACTGAATGAATAAACCAAAGAGTTCTAATCCACTGGTCAATATCGACCATCTATAATAAGTATGTGGGTTTTTTTTAAAGATTAGCACAGCTTATATAGAAGATCCGCTCCTTCATATCCAAAGGTTTAGGAAAGGGGTTGTAAAATGTGCATAATTTCATCTAATGTAATCTGCTGTGTTGTTTCAATAAAAGAACCAAACGGGAAGACATATTTAGTCATCTATTATGCAATGGAAATGTAGGCTGACATTTTTAAAAATATGTTTCAAATACATATTTTTGTCAGTTCTGCCTAACTTTTCTATTTTTGCTTTTATTTGCCTTGATCCGGCTCAAGCATGTGGCAGATGCTGAAAGACACACAGGAAAGAAACGAAATGTTTCATTCCATTTGTGCTCCATTTTTATTCCAATAAAACATTATTTCTTCTATATGAATGAATAATTGATATTGGATTTGATTTACATGCATGGATTAAATGTCATGTTTGAGAAGTTGTTGTTTTATTCATATAGGGATCCCTAGAGAAAAACCTAGAGGCTGTGTGTGACATATTTTCATACGCTGCCTTTACAGTAATATAACTTCTCATAACCCTTTCAGTGTAGAAACTGCTCCATCTTCACTGCAGCTGATGAAAATAAAGGCAGAAGAAGAAAGAGAAATTCTGAAATAGCACCAGAAATGCAGTGTTGTAGCTTCTGTCGTTTTAGCACGTGCAGCTTTATTGTTTGACCAATTTATAAATATTATTTAATTTCTTGCCTCCTCAGTGTCAAAATTGCTTCCCGGTGAAAGATGTATTTTATATTTAGTTCCATTTTTGTTTGAAAAAATAAAAATTTAATTCAAGTTTTCCAATTGTCAACTGCAAAACAAAATTGTACTATATTTATACTATTTCTTAACACTTAATAGTCACAACCAGGGACAGATTGTGTGTATTTTCCCTGATTTGTGTTGTTGTATTATTGTGAACAGAGAAAAGACGTATGACACTAAAATTAAAACTTTTTTGTTGTTGTCAGAGCTCAGTGGATATCACCCCATTAGAGCACACCCCATGCTTTGCCCTGATGCTTAAACACAGCTTATACAAAGTGAAATTGTGGCTACCATGAACAGACTCTGGTTAATGTGGAGGTCAATGTCGTAGAAGCGTCCCCGATGCTCAGTGGGCTCAGTAGACGCTGCCCAAACATGTTGCCCTTTCTTACTGCACCAGGCCAGAGCCGGACCCCCTAGATGGCTGTGAAGTGCCACTCTGACAGTATAGAGACCCCTGGGAAGTCTGTCCCTCGTGGCTCTTAGGCAACGCACACACACCTCCATGGGCTGGGGAGCACCCCTCTGGTCTGCCTACAAAAAAGTACAGGCTTTTCTTAGGGAAAATACTGTTATTTAATCAACACCCTTATTGAACCAAGACTTCTGTAACTTTGTAAATAACTGTGAGTGTAAATAAAGTTTGTCAAATTCTATTTGAACAGCTTTTCTCTATACTTAAATATAAATATAAATTATTGTATGCTAAGGAAACTACGGGGCAATTAATAATTATATTAATAGATTTTGCCTGTCAACAGTGTCTTTGACTGCTGAGGATATATGAGACCCCCTGAGGAGTTTGCCAAATGGCATCTTAACGTCTGTATTATTTATCATGTAAGCTAAATATTGTCCTTACTTTAATGCTGGTGGCAACATCATTAGAACAAACAAACAGACAGATGGACAAACAAACTAAAAACCCTCATACGAGTATATCTTTCAAACAAGAATTACATTTTTATCTCTCAAAAAATAAATACTCAGATTACAGGTGTTTCAAATGTGATTCCACTAAAGACAAGCTCAGTAAAGTCACAATCTCCTATCTACATATCTCCATTCAATCCCTCAGCGTTTAAAGCTCAAGGCCTTGCTCAAGGGAATACCAGCATTCCTTGATAACGAAACTAGATTCCCTATTCAGACGACTGGTTTTAAAAAAAACCCATCCTTGTGTTACTAAGATTATCCCGTTAACCTTCAGGCTACATCATTCCACTTGCAAATGCCTTTGTTTGCTTTGGTGACATGTGCCTTGTTTCAGAGCTTAAGATGAGTAATAGTCTAAGCAGGCTAGACAGTCATTTTTATTTTGTTCTAATGAAACATAATCAGACGACAATGTAGATACTTTTTAGCCTTTTGTGTCCTATGGCATCTGTTGAACAGCAGTGGATGAAAAGTCAATCTAGTTTAAACAGAAACCCCTTAGTCACAATTTATTTACTTTTTTAGCACAAACAGTAAATTTGGCCCATTGCTTGCCTTTGCATGGCAACGTTGTAATAACCTGTACAATGTAATTATGTGCTGTTTCTAAATTTCAATGCAATTCATATTTGAGTTTAGTTTAAGTGTAGGTTAAGATTACAGCAACTCCACTCATGAGTTCATGTTCCATCAGGGGCACTTGCAAGGGAGTCTGGAAAGTATGAGACCCTGTGGAGCATGTGCATGTTTGTGTGTGTGTGATGTGACATCATGCACCATAAGCCACTTTACAGCATTTGCCATTTTGATTTCACACATCAAACAGGAAGCAGCACTGCAGCCACCTGATAGCAATCACAGATCACCACAACCAGCCGGAATATAAGCTTTCTTATGTGCACATGTCATTTTTTCAAAGTATATATTTATTTTATTTAACCAGTAACTGCATATTTTATAATCATTTGAAAACCAGCAGGAGAAACTGTCCTATGGGTGATATATATATCAGCCAATATACCACTTTTAAAAAACTAGAAGAATAGTTGAGCTTATAGTTTAACTCCATCTACTTCTGCTTATTCACATCATAACATCATTTACTGCAGGCTTCTAGCTGGATTGCAACTCCCCCCCCC
>NW_005187408.1:476884-502405 GCF_000239375.1 Pundamilia nyererei
CCCCCAACCACCACACTATATTTCACACATGTTAGTACTTTGTTGCTAAAATGCAAAGATTTAAACACAGAAACTCAGAAACACAGAAAATATTCTGTGTTTCTGTTAATATATTCTCTACTCTTGGCTAGTATTTTTGTGTCATTGCAGGGGTGTTATATTAAGAACAGCATTGTGAGTACATGGCCATTGCAACCAAATCTATATGACGTTGGCAAAAATGGCTGAATGTTAATATCTCCAAAAGTTGATTCTGTTCATCTCGACGTAACGTTTTTGATGTTCATCCAGATGAACAGAATCAACTTTTGGAGATTTACTTACCTGGATGATTGAGCATGCATCAAGATGAATGTTAATATGTAAATAATACTCACCCTGATTAGTGTATTAATGGTCAAAAGTGACCATGCCAACAATATACCGCTGCAAATACAGAATATTATGTGATTAATTGTCTTTTGATATTGAAATAATTATGCATTAACATCAAGATTTTACTGTTTATCTACCAACCTATAGCATAGGATGGCACAAAATTTGGTCCTTACTTTGCTAAGTTGTCGGGTAATACAACTTTATAGTTATGTTACCATGAGACTACTGATACATTGCTATAATATTAGCTACTTGTAACCTATCTGTAAGCTGCCATCTGCAGTTTTAAGCAGCTCTCCTGACCTAATCCTGCTGCCAGATGAAGGTAAATAAATCCACAATACAATTCACACAGTGATACTCAACATATCATCCTATCCTAAATAAGTGTTGACATGATCTAAGGTCCAACTTCTAATTCCTATTTATTTTATGTGCTCAAATTTACACCATGTTAACCAGTCGCCAGGGGCAAATTCTGAATGCTTGGCAATTAAAGACCTCAGTTCCAATCAATGATATAGCATCACTCAGGGGCTAGTGTCTATACTCATATGCACGCACTTTCACACAGTGCTGTTTGTACCTGAGATTGTTCCCTGCTATTTCATAGTCACGCACCACACACGTTCACCTAGCAAGGGCTGGTGATCCCCATTGCTCTGCCAGGCAATGCAGGGGTGTGTGTGCTGAGCCCTGCAGTAATGCCCCGCAATCTCCCCTCTGTGAGCATCTTTGCATACCAAAACAACTAAAACAATTTAGGCAGAAGCGAAATTAGTATAATTGGTGGCAAAGCCGTTTAGCCCACACATCTCACATTTGGGAGGAGGGGATGAAGACCTCCAAACCCCCACACTGGAACGAGATGTATGCATGCAGACAAGAAAGGAAGAGAAGGAGGAGGAGAAAGGAGCATAAAGAAGCACCGGAATAAAAAATAATAACGTCATACCGGTGTCCAATTTGTAAGCATTGTTATTATCAAGCCCACATGCTTGCACAGGCATCACAGGAGTCAGTCGAGACAGCAAGGTGAAGGTAAAAGGTGAAGTGAGCCAATTTTCCATATCAGAGGTGGTTTGTTTGCCCCAAGCTTGAGTTGTGCCTAAAGTGCCATAACATTACAGCACTCCTACAGATGAGATCAAAGGCTCCAGCGAGGGATCCTCCGTGGTTTTGCTGGCAAGCGGCCGTCCTTTCACTGAAATATCTTTTCAGGGCTTTCCACACATTGACTGATCACACAAAATGCACTCTTAATAGAGACAGGAAATGCCACATACAAAAACTTCCTTTCTTTCTAAGTATGGGCTAATATTCAGAGATTAAGCTTTCTCGTTAATTATTTTCATTTTAATTAGTATATCTTAATTAACAATGAACATTTACCCTTAAAATTTTTTGGCTTTGGTATGAAGGAGGGGGGGTGAAGAAAGGAGAGAATAAATATGACAATCTTTTTGGGACCTCCGGGCAGGATTACTGATGCAGGCTGCCTTAGTTATTAAACACGTTCTAAATTAAATGCCTCCATGAATTTTGCACAGAAATATATTTTCATAGTTTTGCATGCCAAATGTGACATTTTATATTTCAGATTCATCTCGCTCCAGTGATTTTAGGGAAATGTCATATAAACAAAGATTTTGTCATTTACCAAAGGAAATTACTATGCGTGGCAGGTTTGGCCATTGCTTTCTCTTCTTTCTCTCTTTCCCTCTCCCTCTTTTGCCCCCTATTCTGCCTGTGCTAGTTGTTTCAAGTCAGCAAGCCATAAAAAATCTTTATCTCAGTGAAACACAGCAATTTGGGAGATAATCGAATGGTGACTGGGGGGCACAAACGCCAGTCTGAGGAATTATACCACAATCTCCCCTGCATTTACAACCTTCCTCAAAGCCAGTTGTCACCCTGGAAGGAAAGCCCCCGACTGAAGATTCATTACATCTTTAAGCCAGCACGGTGGCATGGCAGCCTCATCCCCAGATGCAACACAACAGCACACTCCTCCCACAGCTGGTGATGCTACCACTAAAGCTGCAGTCCCCTTCTCTCTCTTTCCTACTCGGTTATCTTTTCTCTCCTCTAACTCTGTTCCCCCCTTTTTCTTCTCTAAAGGCTCCCTTTTCCTCCTACTTATTTTGCAAAAACCAAAGACACCATCCCCACAGAAAAAAGATTCTTTATATGCTACGTAAAAATACATTGTGTCAATATATAGTGATACTGTGACTACGTATTTAGCACGCTGTATAAGGAAAACTGTTTTAGTCAGCGCTGTATTGCAAATATATGCGCCTTTGCGCAGGCGTGTGCACATACAGGAGCAAAATTTGAAAATCTGGAAAATATAGGATTTTTTTTGGATACTCTAACAGGTTACAGGATTTCACAAAATTACATCATTCACTTTTGTTTTTTGTGGTTATTTGTAAACACTTCAGGATCAATATCTTCTCCTGCGAGACCACCCTTTTACAGATTAAGGGTATGTCACTTCCTGTTTACATGCTTTCTGTCCTCGGTGAATGTGTGGCTCGCTCTAACAGATCTTACCTGCCACAGGGGCCGTGATGCTGCAGAGGAGGATTCTGGGAGCTCTGTCATCTGGCTGTATTTGGCCATCGCTTCTTCTTGGCCTTCCCCCAACGCTCTGAGTGACGGGCTTTCGATGTCGCGGCTGCTACGTGCACAAACACACACTTGTATGCGATGCGCACAAACACAAGAGGCTAACCCTGTTAACAGCCACCTGCATTTTGGACCCTCTGTTGTTCCACTCTGTAGCCAACAGCGGCTCAATCTAATAACACCACAACAAAACACTTTCCACTGTCTCTCGCTCTCTCTGTCTTTCTCTCCCCCTCCTCTTTTTCTTCTCTCTGCCTTTCAATCTTATCAGTGGTAATGTAATAAGCGGTTGCTTCGCTCTGTCTCCTCGCCACCTCTCTTAATTCCTCAAAATAAAGCAATATCACAAGGGCCCTGGCCTGCCTGTGACTGGGGATAAGATGCTTGTAAAAGGGAGGATAATTCAGCAAATAAATGCTGCGCATCAAAGGCGAGCACTCTTTCTTTTCTTTCTCTCCTTCACTCCCTCCTCTCTGTTTGCCTATCAAAAGTATTACATGTGCTTTCATCAGTTCACAACAAGGCACAATGTGCTTCCTAATGCAATTACTCAACCTCCATTAAATTAGAAACAGTGGAAACAAATGAATTACACATTTGTTACAAAAACCACAAGTCAGCTCTGTGTCTCTGCTCTTTAATTTTTTTCTTTCACAGGCATAGAGAGAGAGAGAGAGAGAGAGAGAGAGAGAAAGTGAAATAATTTCTCATTCAATTTCAGGCAGATGTAGCCCTAGGTGATGCATAGAAAGTCTCCCATGTCTAATAGCCACCCACCATTGATATCAGAGGGAATTTACAGGGTTCAAGGCTGTCGAGAGGAGGTCATCTCGCTAAACTCCAAACCACATTCATCTGACAGGGCTGGTGTCCGACTGCCACCCACCCATAATACAACCCGGTGCGAGACGAGATGCTGATGTGTACAGTGGTGTCTTGATTTTATCGTGTCAGCCGGCGCGGTAGTCCATAATTACTTAAAACTTAAACATGCTAAGCTGATTGCCTTTGGGGCTCTCGCTTCAAGATGTGATGTGTGATCTCTGAATAAAGCGGATGGACCAAGAATTGATGCACCTCCGAGCCCAGTGACATGGACAGATTTCTGTGCCCCGGAGCCATAGTACCCACAACGCAATGTCTGCCGACAAGAGAAGCCATGCGGGGGACACATGAATTACATTCCTTCCCGAACGTCAGTGGGAATACAAATGCTTTCAACACAATTAATGATTACAGTCATGTGACATAAATTTTACATATGGAAAGAAATATGAAATGGGCTGGACTTTACCACGGAAGCAGTGTGTTCATCATGGGTTGTGGTCTCACTGCCTCATCGCTGTCTCTTTGTGAACCGGGCTCCTTTAATTTAAAGTGGATATGTTGTGTTCTCATATGTAGCAAAACAGCAACATCTCTGCTCTGCACTATACAATACATGATCATTTACCTTAAAATCACCAGTGAAGAAAGCCATTAGTCTTTTCTTTCTCTTTGCCCACTCGCTTCTCTTCGGGGGTCCATTCTGAGCCACTTGCTGAAAACATGTTCAAAATCACATGCACACGTTCTTTTGGGTGCAGCTTTGTGAAACAGTGCAGTGCACCATAATGGCAGAATTAAGCACAAGGAGCAACTGTAATGCAATCTGCAGGCAATCGATACCGAGCCAGACCCTAAAGACATGTAGCGTTTGATGAGTATTTCTGCCGGTTTTACATTCAGTCAGCACATTCACACTCCCCATTCAGACACATTGACACTGCTAAGTGACAATGTCTCGCACTGCAGCGGCTTTGTGCGGCAGAATAGAGAAAGAAGAAAAACGCTATTATTTTTAAAATAGATGTGAAATCTCTGGTGGATAATGTGCTTTCAATGGGAGGTGGGAGTGGAAACAGTAGGAGAGCGCATACATATTATCGTCGAATAAGATAACACCGATCCCACTACTGATACAGTACACAGTAGATGCCGCTGATTATCCAGTGAGGAAAGATGAGTCAACTGTTGCTGTGACTTCGGAGTGACAGTAAGTCATTGTTGGGTATTTTGTTTCCCAGTTACATTTACTTTCTATTCATGTAACTTGATACTCTCTCTCCTCTCTTTTCAAATGGGATTAGAACTAAAAATACAGTGGATGGAAGTCCTGCATTCCTGTGTTTACATATGCATTAATGTGTTTCTTTGGAACCTAGATTTGCCTACACAATGAGAACCTGCTGTTCTTCTATCCACTCCCATTTCTCTTCTGTCTGATCGAATGCAAACACTTGTTTTGAAAGAAGCTTCAGATCTTAAAGCTAGTTCAGAAAATCCTCAGTTGGAAAATGAAAAGTAGTCATGATCTTTTATTTTTTTCCTGAAAAGACCGTGAGACTTGTAAAGCACCGAGGAAATTCAGCTTCTGTTAGAGACAAATATGCATAATAATGCACAAAGTGGAAAGAGAGAAGAAGAGAGTCTGGATAAATCAAATAAATTAATGGTTTGAGCTTATCATATGTAGAATAGAATATCGATTTAAAATCCATGTTCTAATTTTGAGTCAAGGATGAATGAGTAATCTAACCTCTGAAGTACCTTGAATGCCCGCTGTTCAAAAGAAACATGAGTGCATTCAGCTGAGACCATCTTCCAAGAAAATGAAATGGATTGAGAAGGGAGGGGGGGGGGAGGTTTGGGACAACATAGAAAAGAAGAAAAATAGAAAATGAGAAGAAGAAAATTAAGCCAAGGAAGTTACTCACTTTGCAAACAGGCATGTGAAGAGACAAAAAACAGATAGACGTACATGCACACATGCACAGACTCTATGTCCATTAGCCAAGCCACTGGTACACAGCATAATGGACATGGCTGATGTGCTGGTGAATATGGGATGATGACACAGATATTCCTCTTTGTAGCGCTGACCTGCTGCAGTGAAAGGCTGCCAAGCATGATCATGTCAGGCCGCGCACGCTCCTTCAGCTGCTGGGTGTAGTGGGGGATCACCTCCTCAGCTGTCCTCACTGCAAGAAATATTACAGAGGCAGCAAAAGCATTCTAATATTTAACAAAACTACAAGATTACCAAAGCATGCATGATTCTTTGAATATTATGTCAAGTCTCCCATTGCATCATTGATCCAATCATGCAACCCTGAATTGAATTAATTAATTTTGCAATGCTGAAATAATATCATGTTACCTTTAACTTTGATTTTATGAGACATTTTCTGCTCTCCAATATATATTTGTTTTAATCAGATAATCCATTTAATTTAGTGCAATAAAATAGTACTATGTATATATGTATAGGATCAATCAACATTAAAACGAATAAAAGGATAGCATTACTTTTTACAGTGCTCTCTCTGCCCATTACCATCCTCCCTGCTTCGAGTCCAGCCTCTCCTCCCAGCTCAGTACTACCCTCAGCCTGGGTTTTGGCAATGGTATGGGCCTGGGAGGGCCTGGAGCCCGAGGCATCACCACCACTGTGGAGCAGCAGTCGCCGCTGAAGCACCAGATCACCCGCCTTCACCTCCAACACCTCCTCATCCCTGGAGGCTAGCAGCGTACCTGGAGAGATTCGCATCAGTGGGCATGTGCAGACACACGCACAACCAGACATACACAAACACACACATGCACACGGATTTCCACTCGTAAACACTGGAACATGCATTCACATACTGATGGATGAGCATATTTAGCACATCCAGAAACAGCACAAACTGATAGATATGTGTATGTTTGCAAACAGTATGATGTACTGAAGTGGAAGTTTGTACAAAAACACAATGGTGAACAGTCAAAAAGCATCATATTCAATTCACACATCCACATGTTTGGCTTAAAACTATACTGAGGCAGGACTTTTGTTTAGAGAAGGAACAAAAAAGAAATGCTGAATCCTATAATGTTAGTTTTTTATTATAAGAGGTGTACAAAAATATATATTTTAGTTAGTTTAAAAAAAATAGGATGAATCAATGAATATAGCACATTTCATCAAATTGCTCTATTTCAGTAAAAGGCATTCTACAGGCTAGGCTAATCTAACATGCCCAGACTGAAATGGGACCAAGCCTCTAAACTGAAAAAAAAAAAACATATGCAAAGTAGTTTTAAGTTAGTAACCTAAAAATCATTACTGAATGGAGAGAGGCATTGTTTGCAGTAGCTTATCATGCTCGCTGTTTCTGTTTCAGTTTTGCTGTACTGGCTCATTGGTAGAAATGTGATGTATTCTTCAACAATCTCTATATTCAACGTGTGCAGTCCAACGTGTGCAAGAGCCAAATCTGTTAAAACTGCTTAATGCTTTTCACATAGAGGCTGATAGCGACGCCTAACGCCTTACAGAAAACCAGAATACCAGTTTTGTGGTCTTTCATCTCCAAGCCAAAGCAAAGGAATTCGTCAAGATAAAAAAGAAGAAGAGCTGAAGATCCAAGGCAGACAGACAAGACTTCTCCAGGATATTTTTTTTTCTTAAAAAAGGAAAGAAAAAAAGCTCCAACACTGGCCACTGTCCATTTCATTAATGTTTTGTTTTATTCAGGTTCTTTCTTGTGAAATGTGTATGGTGCTTTGTGACAGGCTGTAAAAGCCAAAACAAAAGCCTGAGAAGCAGTCACAAAATGTCAGGATCAGGACTGACATACTCTGAGCCCTCTGCAAAGAACACTTGAAGCCTACACCGGTGGGAGGCATCCATACAACTGCATAAGGTCATTGTCTTGAAGTCTATTGTAGCTCAGTAAAGTGCTAACTGGCAGTAGTGTTGGACAGTACAGAAGTACAAGCTCTCTCTCTCTCTGTTTCCCTGTCTCTCTTTCCTTCCCTTTCTCTCAGCCTATTGCATGAAGCAACTCTTAATCCAAGATCCTCTTTACTTTCTCTGTGGGATTTCATGAACATTCCAAAACAATGGATGGGGTTGCTAATCTCGGTGGTACAGCTAAATCCAAAACAATAGGAAATAATACAAGCCTGCTAAATTCTACCGTGTTGAAGCGGGCCTAAACCCATCACTTGTGCGCTGGAATTACAAGAGAGATGTGCGTCATGTCAACAGGATCTGGTATGACTGTCTTCACCCAGAACAATGCTAAGCTTAAACCATCTCAGTATTGCCTGGATGGCTACATATTTAAATGAAACTGAGCTAATGAGAAAAGGCATGACTACTGTGAGACAATAGGGTTGCTTGGAAAGCACCGTCTGCTGGTGAGCGTCCCTTTCTACTTTACTCTTTGTTCTATGGTAGTGCTGCTTTTAGTGGGAAATACAGCATCATATTTTTGGGTGGATGGTTTCTGTTATTTACATTTAACATTAGAAAGTAGAACACACAAGAAAATATGACATTCTTGTTCACAAAATTGTGTTTTTAATGATATTTTAATACAGATGGAAGTTAACAGAAAGATGTATCTCTAAAGTCTGAAAACAAATTTAGTGCTTCTGCACTATCTACACTAACCAGCATGTCTGTGAATTATACCAATGATTTAAACCAGCAATACAAGCAAATACATGCAAACTAGTTTAAGTGATACACATAGGTTAAATGTGCAAAACTGGATGAAATTTGGCTAAATATCACAATAAATCAAGGACCCACAAATCACTATGGCACTGTAGTATAATAGGGGATACATACCAGGTAAGTCAATGAAGGTGTCTTCGTCATCCAGCAACGCAGTTATTCTTTCATACAGTTTCTTTTCATCAGCAGTGAAAGTTTCTGTAAATCCAAACAAGTATATTTAAATGGTGCCAAAAAAAGAAATATATTTCTTTTTGTGTGCTTTAATAATTACTTTCTGCTTATCAGCCAACTCAATCGAAACTGCATCTTAACATGCAAATTAGTCGTGGGGAAGGGTGAAAATCAAGTGTATGTAGAGGGGTAATGAAATGGGAGCATTAACATGCCTGTTAGCTGGCCTGTCATCATGTGATGAGATTTGATTTGGTGGATCCTTTGATATTACACGGCAGTGATATCCAAAAGATACAGGTGAAATGCCTTCTCCATTAATAGCCAGGTTTCATTATAACATGCATATTACTTGGCTCCCAAGAGCTTGCCTTTAATAGGCCTACTTTAGGAGGGGGCTGCAAACTCCTGATATGGCTCTGCACGTGTCATTTGACGGGGGTGAGAGAAAATGCCACTGTGAAATGAAAACTGACCAATGATACATGACCTTCATCAATGACAACGACTTGGGTAGCCAATCTAGTGATGCCATCACTTGGTGTATTTACATAGACCGCCGTGGCATCACGAATGGCAGCCTGTTACTAGTGATCTCTCTCACCCCTCTTTAATGAACCGAGGAGAACCATTATGACAGAGAATGGCATACTTAATTCCAGCTCATCTTCAGCGCTGACCCCAGTCGTCCTGCAATGCCCCGAGTCCGTCTGCCTTGTCGATGACGGGTCAAAGTAATTTTGCGCACGTTCATTTCCTGTGGAAAGTGCACGACGAGGAAAGCGAATGAGAGAAAGAGGGATTGGGAGTTGGCGGGGTGGTAAGGGAGGGGAAGGAGGGAGTTGTACAGGTTCAGGTTAGTGGTTATTAGAAGCACATGAAGCAAAATGTTAATTTTGAAACCCACACTGTCGAAGGGCAGTGGTAGTGGCTGCTACTAGATAAGGCAGAGCCAAGATGAGACAGGAGTTCAGAGGCGCAGAGAAAGAACTGGGAAAAAGACTCCTGGGTTTCTCAGTGCACCTCTCCACGGCCTGCGGTGCTCTGGGGCCTAATTAGCATGCTGCAAAAGGTCATGGCAAGCAATCTCTTAAATATGACTGCCATATGTTTTCCATGTTCAAAAGGAACTAATGAGAAAGTCTACAAGCCCAAAAGTACCTGGAATTTCAAAGACAATACCAGCTAAATACTCCGAGGTCAGCGGCCTAGAGAAGGAGGCAAGTTTGGGGGAGCAGATCCAAAGGAAAATAACTTGAGCCCATGTCTCATTGACTTCTTATTAGCAATCACTGACCTATGGGTATCAAGTCTGCTCCACAGAGTTTATGGGAATCAGTTGGCTCAAGGGCACTTTCTATTAAAGGTACACCCCACCTACAGCTTTTTTTTAACCCCTGGAATCATTATCATTGCAAGCCTTGAATATTTTGCTCCAATCTAAATTGCTTGACTTGTATTTCTCAGATTGTGGGGGGAAAATGGATTAAGTCATGTTATATATTCCACACAAGGCGCGTTTATAGAAGTCTGAGGGCTTCAGTGATTGGTTGCATAAAAATGCGAGTTTGTTTGCATAAAAGGACCACTGGCCACTCGGCCACTACCCCCAAAAAAACTCCACAGAAATTCTTTTGTGTTCTTGTAAAATATCTGCATGAGGTTTTCCTGCTCTTTCATACTCCAACTTAAACACTCAGACTGAAATACTTATTAAGAGTCATGCTGCTACATGACTCTTCAATGGTGTCATAAATTGACTGTGAAATTCACATGTTAAATCCTGGTACATTGTTAGCAGAGAGTTTGAACAATTTCTCCGCAAATAGCTCTGAGGTTATGAAACCCTTTTTTCAAATACAAATTTGCATAATGGTAGTAGCTTCGTGAATCGCCTTTTGAATCATAGCTGTGATTTACCTAAATAGTCTGGCTGCCCTCCAATTCATCTCTCTAATGAAAATTTCAATTATCTGTTCTTACATGCACAATATCTGTAACTAGCACTTCTTGGCAGCCAGAGATACTGTTAGCAGAGACCAAGAGATAATGAAAGAGTCTGGAAAAGGCCAAAGTGTCACAAACATGGAACATTTTCTGTTTGGATCTTCCAGTAAAGGCACACAAGTCAGAAGTGCTTATTGCGTGCTACTGATTCATAGTTTGTGGATTCAGAACCTATAAATTCTTCAGTGCATGTTCAATTTTATTTATTTGCAGTGTTTCAGCAACCATAAATTGCCTTCCTAATCAAGTCCATGTAAAAATGACGGCAGTCCATCAAAGCAGGCTTCCCTTGTCCAATTGCAGCGCTACTCTGAGTTACTGGCAGTCAGATGTAACACTCCTCTCTGAACGGATGGGGCTCGCTCTCTGATTCCAGATTTGGTCGCCTACCTTGCAAATCCTTATAATGGATATTGACAGTGTTTAATTCACACCAAATGCGAGCCGATGGTGGGAGAGAAGAAAAAAGATGATTGCTTTTCCAGAGCAACTTGAGAATGAACTTTATTTTCCACCCAGGATTTGCTCTGCCTCTTGTGCATAAAAAATAATGACAAAATAGATAATAATTACTAGCCATACACAGCGAAAGCAAAATAAACCATATTAAATCAAGAATCTAACATGTGACTCATCCCCGAGAAAACTGGCACACTCACAACCTCGAACACATCCTAATTTATCATCCCATTCCTCAAGAGTTCTCTCTGACATACTGAATTATAAGGGGGCATATTCGTATGCCTGATTGGCCTTAAGCTGTGTTTTGGGGGCGTTGTGAGTACACCACACAGACAGCGGATCGGCTCGATAGCGTAGTAGCGTATGTAAATGCACTCTCCTATGACTCCAGCCCACCACAAGGCATGTAGCCGAGAGTGGGAGTCAAGGCTGATTGTGTCGAGGGTACTTCTAGATAGAGATAGAACACCCACTACTGTAGCGTTCTCCAGCGAAGGAAGAAGTTATACGAGGGTTGCTTGTTAGGACACGCTTGCTTTGGAATGCAGGGACCAAGGGCCCCCCAAATGGAAAGCTACAGACTGAGAGAAGGAAAGAGGCAGTGAGAGAAAGGTTAGATCAGGAACACATCTACTGTCAACAAATTTGAGGCTAATGAAGAATGAAGCTTCACCTCTTTCTTTGGCAGGGGCTCGCGGCTCCATTTTTTTTTGGTGAGCTGCAAGGGTGCTATCTGGCCTGTCACCTCGAATTTCTCTCCCGAGCCAAACCGGAGGAATGGAACGCTCGGTGCTTCTTTCTCCATCAAAGGCTGGGTTTTCAATGCCCACCACATTAGCTCTCGCTTCTCTCCCTGACAGAATAAATAGAAACATAAATGAAAATACAATGACACGCAGGGCCGGGACAACACTTACATCAAAGTGAGTCATTAAAAGAAAAAAGAAAAAAACAAGGCATATTTATAAACAACAGAATTCTATTGGTGCTTTGACTGCCCCAAAATGTTCAAGCGCATCCTCCTCGAATGATGCTAAAACACAATTAGGTTAAAATTAAATCAGAATCTTGCAGGAGGAGGAGAAAAAAAAGAGGAGAAGAAGAAATGATTAAAATAATTACAAATTGCGCCCTGACAAGCAAGAGCAAAATTTAGCCCAAAGCCATTTGTCTGTAATTAGTTAATTAATCCTTACACAAATTATGAGCAATAACTCATCAAGCAGGACTCACCCATCAGAAATTCAGCCGACTTGGATTTCTTCTGCTTAGGTTGCTGCAGAGCCTTCTGCTGTAACTTCTGGAGGGAAATTGTTAAATGAATAAATTAGCTGCAGAATGAAGATCATCATTTATGATCCGCAACTAACGCAGTATTTTAAATATGGGACGACACTGAAATGTCATTTAATTTACATCGCCGCTAAAGGGGTCAAGCACTAATTGAACAACAGGAGTGGAAAAGAATTTAATCATAAATAGATAAGAAAAGTTGACACGAATGTGTAATGAAGGTCACATTAAAATACTCCCTCCTTGTTTCTAAAAAGAACGGGCAACAACACTCGCGCCTGGAAAATTATGCATTTTCTTTCTTTCTTTCTTTTTTTCTGCACAAGCTGCATGAGAGTACACCGTCTCGGTGTGCAAATGAGTATGGAAATCCAGGCACACTTCTCATTACTTCCATTCACATGAACTCAACCTAAAAACCCTCAAAGGAGGGAGAGAAGTGGTGTTTAAATAACATCATGTCAGGTCTCCTGCATTTGGTAAAGACAGATTTTTGATGAAGGACTTATTCTTGAAGATGCCACAAATTTAATATAAATGGCGGCAGGGGGAATACAAAGACAGGCTAAGTGAACACTATTCCGACTTGGAGTTGTAGGTGGTCTTCACTGGTATGAAGTGGAAAGAAAAAAGAAGAAGGGCTATAAGAGAGAAAGTATGGGTTTCTTTGAAATCAAGAGTATGTGGAACAAACCCCGCACTCCCACATTTCTCTCATTTCTGCGGACAAGCAGAACAATAAGAAAGCCGAGGTAAAAAGCATAAGTAGTTGTTTTTGTTATTGATATGTTTACATAAGAATGCGCCATATAAAAGAGCTTTGTTGCTCAGAGCGTATGGAGCTTTTTAAGCATCATTTTATGCAGATTTCAGTGATGAACTGTGCTCATGCCCATGAACAGCATGTATTTGTATACAATATTTAATTTCAAAGGAAAAATCAAGGGGCAGAATGGGTGGGGAGGGCTTATTTCAACTCTAAATGACAGAGCAATTAAAATAGCAGAGGACTACTTCCAAACCAATCTGGTAAGAGGAGTTTTTGTAAATCTGTTTTTACATTCAACAAGCCCTACAGCAAGACATTCATTTATACCACTGAGATTAATGCTTATCTAATTGTAACTTATTTAAAAACCATTTTCTTTTCGACTGGGTACCAATCATTTTCTCTGAGTTGCACATACAAAAATGAGAGACAAATTTGGCATTGGTGAAGATGTCTCCATGTCGTTTCTTTCATTTTCTTCTTCTTCTTCTTCTCTCTCTTTCTCTGATTTTTTTTTTACATTTCAGTAAACAATTTACAGAACTTTCTGCACTAATGTTCAGGTGCATACTCAAATTATCGACATTCCCTGCAACAACTACAAGAAAATTAATCAAACAGTTCTTTTTTTGCTAATAAAAATGCACACACTCCTCATTTGTACACCAGACAACTTAAATAATATTATCCTGCAAACTAAATCAGTGATTTGAATAAGCTAAATGGTATTTGCATTCTTTATATGGTATTAAAATGCTGATTGTTATTGGAACCTCAGAGCCAATTCGGAAATCCTTAATGACTAAATATAAAATAATGTCCATCCACACTACAGTTTTCCCCCTTGACACTAAAAGCTTGTTGTTCAGCCTTTTAACAACACATACTGTGATTAGAAACATTTCAGATTTGTTTGCTACTCTAATTGATTTTCAGACTAGGAAAATAATCTTTAATAGTCTGCATATATAAGTCCTTTCAACACAGGTGTTTGCTATTATTGTTCAATGTTTCTCCCAAGGACACTGTGGCATGTGGCTGGGGATTGAACCACAAACCATCTGAAGAGTGGACGTTTAAGAAGAAGCCATCTTTTATGCTAACAGCCCAATTAGAAATATCTGCAATATCATTTACTTCATAATTTATAGCAGACTTTACATTTTAAGCACATAACATGAAGGGTTTGTGGCACTGTTCTTTTTTTCTTTCTTTGTCTTCACACTGGTTGTCCTCAAAGCACATTTTGTATTACTCTGATTTATAAAAGTTCCCATGTTTCTAACTGTGCATAGTGCGATAGCTTCATGCCCTGCAAATAAAAGTGTCAATTTGAATATAAGGTAACCAAGTAAAGAGCCTAGACTCTATATGGTAGCCCGAGACTCTGGGTGCACATCCTGCCATGTAAAACTCTCTGTCATGAAAGCTAAGAAAGGAGTCATTAAAAAAACAAAAAAGCCAACTAATTGGTCAGGTGCAGGACTTACTATGCAGTACACTGAGAAATGTGAAAACCAGCCCAAGCCAAAGTTTCTGCTGTTTTCTGTGACTTTGCACAAACATGTGTTAAACTTTTGGAGCTGCACCAAAATTACACGCCAAGAAATTTGGATGTTTTATACCATTCACAACAGCCATACTGTAAATAGTAGCACAGCACAACAGGCCCATTCTCTTCCCATCTGAAGGCATCTACATATGCCCCTTTAAATCCACCCACTCCACCTCATTTCACTGTGAAGCACACCAAATGCTTACTTTGCAGCCAACATGGGAAAAAAATAATTTACAACGGGTGACAAAAAAGGAGAATCAGGACTTTTTTCCCTTTCTTTCTTTTTAAATGTGATTGTTGTCAAAAGGAATTGAGCACAACAATGCCTTGTTCAGTTCTTGTTGCATTCAAAGGCATAGCTAGAAGGGCTTGGGGAAGACCGCTCGCTGCTAGGGGCTGGTGGGCACAGACCAGCTAGAAAGTGAATTTTGCATACTGTACGGATCATCGCCCAGTTCAGCCCAGTCACATTGAATCTGCCATCAACCAATTGTGCTTCATGAAACCGTCAACCCTCATTTACGTCTGCCTGTTTTCTTCCCCACACAGCTGTAAACAAGGCCCCAGCTTTGAGCTGTCTTCCTCTGTCCCTGCGCGCTGCTTGCCAGGGGAGAGTAGACAGCAAAACCTTGTCTTCACTGAGCTACTTAAAGCTACCATTTCCAGACAAGCACCCTGCGCACTAGGCAAAGGATTCAGGGACAAGAGTGATTCTGGAAGTGACAAGAGTTTTAAGAGCTTTACACAGAGATCCCATAATGTGTTTTGTGTCTTCACTGAGCTCCAACTTGTACCTAAAAATAATTTCTTATTTGTCTTGATCAACACAGTTTGAATCCAAGGGCATGATACACACAGCGAGTAAAGTCATTAATATACATATATGTGCGACTACACATCATAACTCCATGCAATAAAACGCTGTGACACGCAAAAGTTGAGCCTTGCTAAATCAATGACCACTTTTGTTTTCATGTTGACAAAGTCTCTTTTTATCTATCCACATAATAAAAATGGTTATATTGATAAAATGTCATAAGAATAATTAAAACATCTACAAAGCATCTCTATTTAAATGAGTATAGATAAGGTTAGCATTTTGTTTCAAAAGCATACAAAGCCAATTCTACCCTTAAAATGTGAAACCGTCTCAATTTATAGAGCAGCCTTATATGTGCATGGTAATTGTGACCCACCAAACAGTTTCTTCTAAACAACAACCGCGTCAGTTGGTGTAGACAGAAAACATAATTAGTATTCAAGCTTAATTAATCTACGCTGGCCCCCTTTAAGTGAATTAGTCAATTATTTATGCATGTGTGCTCCTTTGATGCTAACAGATTATGTATGTTGCTGGAAAAAACCTTGAAAAATGACTTTGAAAACTTTCTACCATAAAATGTCACTACAAGCTTTTGTACCGACTTAGAAATGTCATTGAAGGGCATGAATTCTGAATGGATGTGAAAACATAAACTGCAGAGAATCTGTAAATTCTTATTGTTGCCAAAATTTTAGATAAGTCGTCTAAACGCTGCAATTCCACAATCCAGGGAAAAATACAAAACAAATACCAAAATAATGCCAGTAAATATGAGCCAAATATACTCTTTTTGTCCTAATCCATGGAATGGAAATCTAACACAGGTCGGATCAAGGTCTTTCCTAGGATCATGGGAACTCCTTGGGATTTTCAAGAGCCTTTTTGTTTTTACCCTTGAGAACCAGGCACTGGCCTCTGCATCTCTCAGTCCCCCCCATTGAAAACCCAGAGGCAGCACAGAGGAATGCTAAATGTCAATGGTCAGGCTGCTCCAGCACCTTGAGAGAGAGGGAGAGCTGGAGGTACAAGGATTTGACCTCGCTGTGTTCAGTCACACTGTTATGAGGGCCAGAAGTGAAACTGTACTCACACTGCCAAAGGTGTCCATCTCCACAAACTGCAAAAGATCATCACTGGCTGACCCTGATTTCTGAACTTAGACCAGGCCTAAAAAAACAGAATGTGTGAAAAATGGTGGAAAAAAACATAAAGTTAAACCGAGGCTCATGAAAAACTAAAAACTAAATAAAAAGCACAGAGATGCTACTATTGACTTAATTTCAAACGTTAAATTTGCCTCTTAATTTAAAGCATGCCTATATTATTAGAGCTATAAATAAAATAAAAAAAGGTTTATTTGAATGTGTGTACGAAAGCCTTTACTGCAGCACACACAGCATTACACACTCTCCTCCTGCTTGTGTGCTTAAAACCGTTATCTCTGCAATGCATCTCAGAGAATGTAGGACACTAAACACCATTTATTATCACAGATAACAAATTATTTGCCTTGATTATTCAAAGTGTTTATTCATTTACATCTGATACAATATCATTTGGTATTTTTATCGTCTTTTCCTATGGTAATTCACATGGCTTGCACAAGTTTCTGCTGAAATAGCAAAACAAACCCCAGGCAAAATGTGAAAGATTATCCCATACCATGCGAGCTAGGATGAAATGCTATACTTTTTCACACTGAACACTGCTCCACTGGGTGTGATTGAAAAACATGTAAAGCTATTGAATCTGTGGTTTGTATATGTGAGGGAAAATGAGTGTTGTAACAAGTGGGCCAGTGTTTTTGTAATTGTTTCAAATTACACTCGACGTAATAACTCAGTGAAAGCGGAGCCAGTGTGCGGTCCGCACACATTAACTAGGCAAAGACCACAGGATATCCATGCACCTTATCACGGCCCACAAAAAAAAAGGACAAAAAAAGAAAAGGAAAAAGCGATCGCGTAAACAACTGTGGAGAGTAAAACTTTTCAGCTACATTTCCAGCTGCATCTATTTGTGTCTAATGGCGCTTATCACCAGAAGAAGGATAATACTTTTAGATAAAGAGGTGCTTTGTAGCATTTCCTGTACATGTGTATTTTATTGAATTAAAGACACCCTAACATTCCTGTTTTTAATTTGGTGAACTGTTTTTCTGGCATTGTGTGTTTGCATGTGTGTGTGTGTGTGTGCAATCGTTTTACACAGGCTGTAAAATTGTGATGCTGTGAGAAAAATAAGTCCATTAGTAGTTAAAACTGAACACCCCCTGCCAAATACTGAGATTGCCAGTACTGTTGTTAACCATATAAAGGACTGGCTCACTTTTCTGCTTTCCGTCAACAGCCATATGTGACTATATTACAGCACTGCACAACAAACCCCAAAAGTCCAGGAAGTTTAATGCACTTTCTGGACTTTTTTTTGTTTTGTTTTGCTAGTATCAATCCAAAAAAAAAAGACAAGAAGTTTGGACTTCTCTGCTGTGTTAATTTAACTCATGTGTTTACTGAGCAATACACCCATGCAAACACACTCTGCCGACACGAGCCAGGGTGCAGCTAAATGATCTATATACGGTTTCCTGCAATTGCATTTGTTTTTGACCTGCACACCACAAAACTGTTCAATCACAGCAAAATGGTGGGAACAAGCAGCTCGGTTCAGAGTTTAAAAAGACAACGCTGCCGTCGATTGATTGCTGTTTTAAATTTTGGAACTGAAAATATTTCGGCTTTTAAAGAACTTTTTCACGACTTTTTCTGGACCTTTCCACACAAAGCAGCATTTTAAAGGTTTTCTCTCAAAACTTTTTAAGAGTTAAACTTTATTCACATAAATTCAAACACTGAATATATTAAATAAGGAGCTTGTGCTTTACCCTAGACGTCTAAAATAGTGACAGCACTAATATGAACAATGGATCTACTGATTAAAAATACCGCAAGTGTGTGCATTGTTCCTCAGGAATGTCACTATATTTGACCTGCAACCTTTTTCCATCTACTTCTTTCGCCCTGAGAAAGACCATCTCCTCTGTCATCTAGTCAGCTAAGCTCAATCAGCCCCTAATCCAGAATGACAGTGGGATCAGTGTTTGCTGTAGACAAGGCACTTCCCCTTTTTTTGAGGCATGGTGTGACCTGAAATCTTCCCTGACATTTTTTTCCCCGTTTCCACAAACACAGATCGGGGCTGTAATTCAATAGTCACAAAGAGACAGGGCATCGCGCACCAAAGAATATTTTATTTGCTTGCAGACAGAAGCCTTTTCTTGTCCTTTGACAGCCGTCAGTCTCCCCCAAAACACACAGTTCACACGGCTGACAATAAGAGTCAAAAAAGGGGCCAGGCTTTTTAACATTTTGCAGCATATTTACTTTAAATGTGCTCTTTGCACTTTATAAATTTATAGTAACATAAGAAACAATCCCTTTTTCTGAGTTCTGTCAAACTGCTCCTCTTCAGGTAAATTAAAAGCAGGTAAGAAGGCTTTTCACTAAACTATGTAATTTGATCTGAATGGATTATTAAGCCAAACTTTTGCAAATAACTAGCACACCATAACAGTAACTGAATACATAGATATTGTTATTACTTAGGATTAAGAGGTATGTTACCTTGTGAAGTCAGAATCCTCCCTCTTTATGGTTAGCTACACCTCAGTCGCCAAGGCGATAGTGACGCAGGTCCTAACAGCAAGCCCTTACACTTGGTGTCAGATGACCTCCTCATGTTCACTTTCACTGGGTGAAAGTACACACGTCCGGTTTTAAACTTTTTATATTAGAAAGATAGCACACAATTCATTATTCGAGAGCGGCAACATGACTGTCATGAATACAACATGAATGACAGAAGCAGGAACTGTGAGTTATCCAATTTCACATTTTGGGGAAGGACATTTCTGACAGTTTGTGGCAACCCATGACCAACACCATTAAGCTGGCAAGATAAAGTATGGTCTGTGTAATAGTTTCATCTAACAGATGGCATCACTGCTCAACAAGGCTGAATTATTAATGCAGAGTGCGGTATGGCGCTTCTTCAAACAAATGTTTACATATAGTTTCACCTGAACAAAAGTACGAAACTTCCCCCTTTTGTCATCGCTCAGTGTCGATTCCAGTGAACCTCCCAAACTGACGTTAAAGTGCTCGTGCTGCTGTGTAAACATCCATTATGTAGTATGTGACAATTCACACGAGTTGCATGCATTATTTAAAGGAAAGTGCAGACAAATGTATTTCTCAGCCAAAGAAAACCAAGCAAGCTTTACAGCTGCTATGAAGGATAGTCACAAAATGCCCAGCGGATTGGCCCATTCATGTTTGGCATAAGGCATATTAACACTAATGTCTCCTTAAAACAGATCATGAACTACTAATGCTTCCCTTAGAACAAACAGTCAGCCTCTGTTTTATTTATGACTGCAAAGCCATCAGGCCATTGGTGGCCTTTTCAACTGAGGAAGAGAGATTGCTCATATGTATCAGCAATGAATAGCCCTCATTTGTTTTTTGCCACTACGGAGTCACTGTTTTGTTTTATCAAAAGTTTATGATAGCTGCTGTGAACACTCTGAGTTCATTCAGGGGACCCGTATCACACTCTTTCTTTGGTTAATGAACAAAGCCGAAAATAATCAGAAGTTAACTACGAACAACAACGCATCATTAATGCACGTTTGAATCAAAAGCAGTATTTACAGGATCTATATTACAAACCTCTGGGTTTTTTACATTTGTTAAATTTTATTTTTGCTTATTAAGCTGGTTAAATATATTCTAAATAAGATGCCCACCGATTTGGACCTCCCATTTTCTGCCTAAGCTGTCATTGATCGTTTATGCGATTAAATATAGACCTAAATCTCCATCTTATCCAATTAATTCTCTTTGCAGGCATGAGAGTGGCTAATGATGTTATCTTACCTAATTAACCTGTATAGGGATTCAACTCCAGGACAGGGGATTGTTCATCCTTCATCCAAGTGTTCATTATTATCATTACAATCATTATCATAAAAGGGCCAACTTATGATGTTGGCCATTCCACCACTATTAATCTAGATTGAGTCTTTTTTTTTTTTTCATTTTGGGGAGGGGGATCCTTTGGGTCATTTTTAATTATCACTAAAAGAATGGGAATTCTTGCAAAGCTGAGTAAGTTCAGTTGTGGTCACAGCAATCACTGCAATCCCACAAGGCCACATTATGCGAATGTGATCCGACTGTCTATGACTGAAGGGACATTTCAGATTTTTGCTGTGTTTAGGGCCCTGTGTCCCAAATACATTGAAACTGTTTCTACAGCTTTCTGTCAGCTTTCCATTTGAGTGTGGGCTTCAACCTATTAACTCCGCATACTTGAAGAAGATCAATAGCCTTCATTGGGCCATGTGTCATTAGCTAATCGGATATTGATGAGGGTATTGACACACACCTAATTAATCTCAGGCCTGGTGCTGGCTTTCATATGTTTCCTTAATTATGCACTTCATCTTAGTCCCAACACATCAGCAGATTTCTGCTTCCTGTGTGACAGTGAGTAAAAGTTACCTGTCAAGTCTCACTCTAGCATTTAAAGTTTTTTTTTCCTATGTTGCTCTTTTAAAACTGGTATTAATTTTAGGAGCACTGAAGTAAACAAGCATGTTAAGCACGTTTAGTTTTGAGTCAGTTTCCTAAACCTAGTATTATTGTAATCATTGCCAGGGAAATCCTATGTGAAGAATGAGTAAAGCATGCCAGCTTTATGCATGTGTGCACAGAAAGTATGCATACACACACTATATAGGTAGGAGGACCCATGCATTCATGCGCACGTCTTTGCACAAACCTTTCATATACGTTCGCATGTGCAGCTGTATATGTATATCTGTTGTGTTGAAACATCCCGGCTGATCAATAGAACAGCGCGCTGGTGTACAGATGAGAGAGCACCTGAAGGTGACCCTGACTACTGGCATCACCACAGGGCTCCAATAAGCTGCTCCTCAACCGCTGCTCTGCAAACCACAAATCTCCAACTTTTAGCCTGCTGCTGTTGGTTTGATTATTGTTTATAGATACAGCCGAGAATTAAAGCATGGCCCGCAGGCAGCATAATTATTTACAGCTGAAAACTCATATCATTACCAGCATGCTCCTAATTGCCAGAAGTAATATCAATGTTAGTTGATTAAGCTTATTTTTTTCATCTTCACTCTCTGTAATGTGCAGAGATTGTTTTCCCTCAGCATATGGGGTGACGGTTTATCTCAATACAGCTGTTCATCTGGCTTCACTTCTATTCCCCCCCCCCGCTGTTCATTCCAAAATACAATATTGTGGTATCTTCAGAGGGTAGAGATCGATTGCTCTACTTTTTGTATTTTGCTCACAAGGTCAAAGAAAACACAAGAGATTCATCCTTCATTGCTCAAAAATAATTTATCTCTGTAAAGATTTTCCCTAAATAGACACAGATGTGACTTACAGGAGCAATTGCACATACTGACTCAAGGTGATGTCAGAGTTACAGAGAAAGGTCCAGCGAGATGTAAACCTACCGTTAATTCACAATCGAATGATTAATTCAAACAAATGTTTCTTTGGCCTGGACCTCTCTCCCTTTGCTATGGACTTGTCAAAATATTTCACCCTGTATTTAAGGCAGCAAGAAAGATGAGGCTATTAATAACATCGCCCATGAAGGGAAAATATATAAACCTTGAAGGCTACATTATTATTCGCATGTACTGTAGATTACTCAAACATGAATGTGGCGCTGCAGCACCATAAACCTATTTCTTGGATCCAAGTATAGGAAACTGATGTAAAAAAAAAAAAAAGTTTATCCTGTTGTTTTATGCTAAATGTTAAAATTAAAAAGGATGAAACACTGATCTGTATTATATACTGTTTATCAGAAACTGCCTCCTATGCGTGTACATAATGCCTTAACATCCACCAGGTTATTGGGAATCCATTCAGGCTACGTCCACACGTACACGGGTATTTTTGAAAACGGAGATTTTCCGTTTTCGTTTTAAAAAATAATCCCGTCCACACGTAAAGGCAGAAATGAAGGAAAACGCTGCTAGGAACATGCCAAAGCAGCAGGTGGCGCTAGATTCCTAACCGTGCAGAAATGTTGGCCAATCAGAAGTCTAGAAGCCTGGTGGGAAAAAGTAAACAAAGCTGGGGCATAGAAGCAGAACCGAGTTGTATGTGTGGAGGGACAGTAACTGTGTGTATATGTAAGCATTTAAACACTGCAGAGAGTAGAATTAACAGTAACAGTATTGTAGAAATTCATTTCACCGAAACAATAACGTGGCGCACAGTGTGACGTCAAAAAAAGCACACACCTTTGACGCTGCGTTTTCTCCATTTTTCTCGTCCACACGTACATGCAAAAACGGAGTTTTCAAAAATATCCACCCTGGCCGGAGTTTTTAAAAATCTCCGTTTTTAGTGACCAAAAACGCCATTTACATGTGGACAAAAGGTGCAAACGCATAGAAAAATCTGCGTTTTCAAAAATACCCGGGTACGTGTGGACGTAGCCTCAGTGTTAAGGGCAAGGTTTGGGGTCTGTGTGCGTTTTTACAGAGAAACTGTAATGGCAAAATCGATGACATTTTTTTATTTTAACATCCTCTAATATAGAAAAACCTGCCTTTTAAAACAATACCCAACTGTAACCCTAAACCTTGACGAGTCATTGGTGACCTGTTGGATTTTATAGGCGAGTGAAACTGGAAAAGGTGTTGCTAAGAGTAAGTGTTAGTGCAATTCTGTCAAAAAAGAAAAAAAAATTCTGTATCTATTGTCAAATTTTTTTTTCTGAATTCGCTTTGCTGTCTCTTTCACCATAGAGTTCATGTAGATCTATAAGAGTGGGAGTGAGTGACATTTTTTTTTAAAGTCGCTTGCATGTAAAAGCTCAACTTTGGTTTTATCAATCTCGAGAAAAATTGCTGTAGAAAGGAAACTTGCTTTACATGATGCACCATAAGCACATGTGAACTCCCTTTAAAATTTCACATCACTTATTTTGAATGCCTCGAATGTCAAAGAGAAAACTGACGTGGCCCTAAAAGATTGCGTCTATAAGGGAGTTAATCACAAGAATCCTTCTCCTGTTTCTATGGTTAAAATTGTGCAGAGGAGTGGAATAATTTTTAAAAGGGCAATGCAAATAGTGATTAAAAGTGTGCCTAGGGTCATCATTAGGGCATGATCTCACAGAAATTGAGAGTAAGAGGGATGTGTTTGAGAAACATTTTGGTGACCAACAAGGGGCTTTTCACATGCAAATGACTCCATATGACAAGAATTTATTATTTATTATTTTTGACAGGCAGTGAGTCTGCCCCTTTTGATGAGCACCCAAAGTGCTTTAGGAAATTAGACAATTGTTAGGAAACTTTGTGCTATAAATACATTGTTTTTCTTTCTTTGCCATTTATTCTGAAATACAGCGAAGACATGTCAGAGTGAAGGACTTATGATCTCTTTTTAAAGACCAGGAAGCCAGAGGCTGCACTCTGTTAGTGGCTCAAAGGGTTGGCGTGTATAGGATACGATAAGAAATACAGTCTGAGACAAGAGTGAACATACAAGTTTGGCTTTATCGATTGCTTCAACTTAACTTTGGTGACTCACAGCAAACATCAAAAGAAATATGTAATATAAAACCGTACTGCTGCTTGGTGATTGGTTATATTTAGCTTAAAGTAGCTTAAGTTTATTGACTTATTTGAACAACTAAACATCAAAAATGTAACAAAAACATGACATACACCATTGTGTAAAAGTCTACAGCAGCCAAACTTTCTTTTAATTTGTAATTCATCACTTTATAAGAATTATAATGTGATAAATCCAAATTTAAAATTTTGGTTCAAATCATCAATATATGTGGAGAAGTCCGGGAGAGAGGTACAACAATGAGTGTGTACCACCTAGAAAGCATCTGATTGGCAACAGCTTCATTTTTCAGCATGACAATGAATGCAAACACAGTAATGCAGTAAAATCATACCTGGATATAAAAACACACAATGAAAGACTATCTGTCATGGATTGGCCTCCCCAGAGCCTAAACCTCAACATTACTTAAGCAGTGTGGGATCATCTCGACAGAGAATAGAACAAATAAGCAGACAACATCCACAGATGATGAAGAAGAAGAAGAGCTCTGAATGCCAATTAAAGAAGCCTGGAGGACTATTCCTGAAGACCACTTAAAGAAATAACAAGAAAGCTTGTTCAAGAAAGTTCGGTTTGTTTTGAAGAAGAATCGATGTTAAGGTTTGCTGGAATTGTACAAACTCTTTTTTGCCTTGTATATTGTATTTCCTTGTATATTTTGGCATGTTCCAATCTAATGCCCTTTGCGTGCAATAAAAAGTGCAATTACATTAATATGTTCATTAATAAATTCTAATTGAATTACAATCCTAACTGTACTGTAATGACACTAAATTATTCCTATAATATATAATAGTGGGAGTAGTTACTTGTGTTTTAAAACCTGACATCAGGTGTGATCACTGCAGATCAGAGTAAATCCAGACATTTTTTCCCTATTAAGTACAGTTTAATTCCTATTATATACACACAGTTGCAAAGCTGGATGAGCTTCTGCTTAGAAAAACCTTCTGTATTCCCGTTTAACTTCATTTCTGAAAAACAAGTTTCCTCAATAACACAATCTTAAACTTTAACTGTCATTAGAACTGTATGACAAAATTGTTAACTCGTTGGGTTTGAAAGATTGATTTGATTGAATCTTTATTTTGAACATGTTGAAAAAGTACAACAACATAGAATTAAAAAGAGACAAACAAACAAAGCAAAACAAAAGGAAAACGAGCAACC